>NC_045446.1:75695559-75746412 GCF_002776525.5 Piliocolobus tephrosceles | reverse complement strand
AAAAAAAAAAAAAAAAAAAAAAAAAAGTTTCTCTGGGTGTGGCAGTGACTGTTAGTCTCTTCTCCAGTGGTTAATTTTTTTCTGGTTATTCAGTAAGACTATTGCTTATCTTTTGGAAAGAAGTTTCTTTAGTCAGATAAAATTCCAGAGAGAGTCCCTCCTTGTACTTGTAGGTGGGTGGGAAAAAACAAGAGATGCTTAGAAAATTAGGCAGCTTCTAAGGCCTTCTGATTTCTTTTAATTAGGAGTGGTCAGTGTGCCAAAGCACTGTATGTTGGGGTATCATTCTCTGCACCTCAACAATGTGAAGGTCAAAGTTTTATAAAGTTATTGCATTGAGGTTACATGAGCTTTATAAAGAATTCTACTCCCTGGAACATTTTGTATAAGATAGGGGATCTCAGTTGTCTGAAGGTGTAGTAAAAGTTTTTTGTGAAACCATCTGTGCATGGTGTTTTTTTCTGTAGGTCAATTTTATGACTTCTGATTCAATGTCTTAAATGGTTATAGATCTATTTAAGTAGTATATTTAATTTTAGTCAGTTTAAGTAAATTATGTAATTGCCTGATGGGTTCTTCTTGTCCACTGCGCAGACAAACCCAATGCACTTGAGACAGTGTTATTGTAGTAGAGTTTAATTATCATGAGGCAGCCAAGTGGGAGGACAGGAGTTATTACTCAACTCCATCTCCCCAAAGGCTTACAGGTTAGGTTTTTCAAGGATACTTTGGGGGCAGAGGGGCTAGGGAACGGGTACAGCAGACTGGTTAAAAGTTAAATCATATGTGTGTGGAAAAATGATCCTTGTGCACTGTCAGCCTCTGGGTGGGAGCCATGGGACTGGTTGAGTCATGATTCACAGGTCCAGGTGGAGTCAGTTGGTTGTCAGCATGCAAAAGTCTGAAAAAAACATCTCAAAGACCAGCCTTAGGTTCTAAACAATGATGTTACCTATAGGAACAATTGGGGAAGTTGCAAATCTTGTGACCTCTGGTGCAGTAAATGATCATAGAAAGGCAAACTGTGTCTACATCTTAGCAGAATTCAGCTCCCGCCAGTCCTAATCTTGTGGGCTTTCGTTAGTTTTACAAAGGAAGTTTTGGTCCTTGAGCAAGGAGAGGGTTAGTTTTAGGGAGGGACTGTTGTCTTCCTTCCTTCAAAGCCACGCTATGAACTAAATTCTGCCCATAGTTAGCTTAGCCTATACTTAAGAATGAGTGAGGACAGCCAGCTTGTGAGGTTAGAATCAAATGGAGTCAGCTATGCTAGACTTCTTCCACTGTCATAATCTTTGCAAAGGCAATTTCAATTATATTTTTTCCAGGAACTTGCCCAGTCTGTCTGTTTTCAAATTTCTTGGCTTAAGTTAGTTCATAATATTCTCTTATGGTTTTTAAATCTCTACTTGTAATTGTTTATTTTTCATATTCAATATTATTTTATTTTCTCTAATATTTTTTATGTTCAATACTATCAGAATTTTGATGACAACTGTTGTTTTCAAAGACCCATTTTTTTTGTTAATTTGCTTTATACTATTCTTTGATTTCTATTTTGTTAAATATGATTCCCATTATTATTATTTTTTTCTTCTACTTTCTTTTATTTTACTCTATTGTGCTTTTAAAAACTTCTTGAGTTGAGATCTTGGATAGAAGTTTTTAGTATTTTTTCTTCTCAAATATATACTTTTTGGCTATAACTTTTCCTGGTAAGTACTACTTTATCTGCAAGCCACGTATTTTTGTATGTCATGCTGTTACTTTCTAAATATTGTATATATCCATATAAAATGGAAATAAACTATGAATATTTAGCAGTATAATTTTTATTAATATATTTTTAGCAAGTAGAAGATGCTGAATGTAACACAATTTTTATGTAGAAATTAAATGTAATTCTTAAATTGATTTTCTTTCTACTTTTGTTCTCCAATTTTATTGCTTTATATTCTGTACACTTATTCTTGGTGTTTAGTATTTGTTGAGATATGAGTGTTATCTGTTATATAGATAATTTTATACATGTATAATGTGTACATGAAAGGACTATTGATTATAAACATTGCATTTTATATTCCACTCCTTTGTATATAATTTCTTCCACACATCATTTAGTTACTTTCATTAAGAGTCTATTAATATCAGTTTTTCATCTGCAAATGTAGTTATTTTATTCTTCAATGCAGTTTAGCTGGAACTCCTTCAAGTCCTTACTCAAAAGTTACCTTCTTAGTAAGTCTTAATTTTTAACTTATTTAAAATTACAATCTCTTGTAGCCTCAACTCCAACTGCTAGCAGCTCTTCACCCTCCTTACTGTACTCAACTTCAAAACATAGCACTTATTGCCAGGTATGGTGGCTTGTGCCTATAATCCCAGCACTTGGGAAGGCTGAGGAGGGTGAATCACTTGAGGTAAGCAGTTCGACAGCAGCCTGGCGAACATGGTGAAACCCCATTTCTACCAAAAATACAAAAAGATTAGCCAGGCATGATGTTGTGTACCTCCAAAAAAAAAAAAAAAAAAAAAAAAAAAGCACTTATTATAGTCCAACATGATAATTTAAAAACTATTTTTATGTCTATTATTAATATATTTACATATGATATAAGCTTAATGAAGTTAGGAATTTTTCTCCCCTTTTTCATTAATGTGTCACAACATCTAAAACAGTGTTTGGCACATAAAAGGTACCTAATTAGTATTTATTGAATGAAAGAAAAAAGTGAATTTAGAATTCACATTTGTTTAATATTTGTTCTTTGCAGATATTATTCTATTCCTATCACCAGTATATAGGCTCCACTAAGGCAAGAATTTTTGTCTGTTTTGTTCACTGCTATATCCTCCGGAACTAAAACAGTGCCTGGCATTCAATAAATATTTGTGAATAAATTAAATTATAATTAGGGCATTCTCCATGTAATTGTTTTTCTGTCATTCATTGTATCATTTCTCTGAGGTTGCTTTTAGTATTTTATTTTTGTCTTTAATTATCTGAAGTTTCTCAATGATGTATCCAGTGTGGATTTCTTCTTAATTTTTTGTGTGAGATTTGTTTCTTGAATTTGATCATGTTTTTAATCATTTTGGGCAAATTCTTAGCTATTTTCTCTTCAATATTTTCTCTTTCCTATTCTATCTTGGAATGCCTATTTAAATAGACAGATGACTGTTTCTTATTCTATCCTCCTTAATATTCATTCTCTCATTATATTTTCCATTTCTTTATTGTATTGGATTTTGGGTAGTTTTCTTAAGTCCATCTTCCCATGTAATAATTTTTTCTTCAGCGATATCTAATTTACTAATTAATCTATATGTTGAGATTTAAAAATGTTAATGCCGTTTTAGAAGTTCTCTTCGTTTTATTTAAGTCACTATTTTTCATTGGAAGGTCTTTCAGTATAACTCTATTTCTTTTATTGTTTAAATAATATCAAGAATAATTATTTAAAAATATCAGATTTTTTTTTTTAAACTTTTTTTTGGGAGGGTGCTATTTTAACCATTTGTTGCGTCTACTGATACTCCCTTTTGTAAGTAAAAAGTACTCAGATGATTTGTAAACTTCGTGAGTTAGTTTTCAGCAGAAGTCTGGTTTTCCGTAACAGCCATATGTGTTATAGAAATATACCTAGAAATGAGTTTTGCATTTATTTCTTTTGGGTATTCCAGGAGTTCCACTGTTCTGAGGCCAGTTTTTTGTTAATATTTTGGTTTGAGGTTCTTGTAGCACCATTCATGGTTCGTGTGAGATTGGAATTTTGACTTCTCACAGAAGGCTTCTCCTTTCTACTAACAGCACTCAGCAGAAAAGATGAACATTCTTGCCTTGGGCTAGATGCTGAAGACTTTTTTTTTTTTTTCTTTGAGGTCCCATTTCATGAATAGGAACCTTTCAGGTTCCAGTGAAAGGAGTTTTATTTTCAGATCCTGCCTTAGTTCCTGCTTACCATTAAAATTGTGATCTCAAGGCCTTAGAGGTATATGTATTTGGACCTGATACTCCCTTTTACCACTGAATTCTTAGCTTCTTGGCTTATTGTTGTGACTTGAGTTACCTCAATTTTTCTTTTGCCTGAGGATTTCTACTTTTTTCTTTTTAGTTTTGATATGTACTTAGTATTTGTGGGCTACTTTTTATCCAGCATTCTGTTTATATTTGTAGTGGGATAAGATCTTCAGCTACTCAGTGTGGCACATTGTTACTCTGGAAGCCTTGACTAGGAATACTCTTATTATTTAAACAGAAATTCAGAAAATAATTAAATTTATATGTGAACTTTATATTATTTGCATGCAGCATCAGTACCATTTCAGCTAAACAATATCACCTTTGTTGTGAAATTAATGTTATTAATTTGAATGTCAATGTTTTTGTAGTTTTAAAATATATTTAATTTGTGAATTTATATTAATAGTTATAAAGAAACTATATGCACAATAGTTTAGATCTAATTTCATTAGTATGTATTTATGTGGCATTAAAATATGAGTATTTAAAGCAACATTGGACAATTATAATTATTTTTACATTAAAAACTCAAGTCTGAGAAAAACTGGGCTAATCATGACTAGAAAAAAATTATATTTTGAAAGTGATGGCCCCTACTTTGAACTCAGTTTTTTTTTCTTGATGTTCACTGCTGATTATATATTCATATTTGGTCATCTTTTGGGGCAGCATAATGGCTTAACCATTATGCTTCTCATATTTCTACACCTAATACAAATTGACCTTTGAGGTATGTATACTATCTATTCAGTATATAGAGATGATGTTATCTATCTCAAAAATGCTTCATAGGAATGGGCACTAATATGTCGGAATCATTTTGGAAAGTTTTTTCAAAACACATATATCTGGTTTATGTTGGAATCATTTTGGAAAGTTTTTTCAAAACACATATATCTGGTTTACTTCACTTCCTCCTTTACCTCCTGTTTTGATAATGCTGTCAGGATTTTATCCTGAAATTAACAAGAAGTTACTGAAGATTTTGAGCAATATTGTGCCACTTCTATTTCCGTATTTTCTTTCTTGACTGTTAGACACAATTGTTTCTGAAGTCTTTCTCAATATCTAGGTGGCTTAACTTGTTCCTTCTTTCCTTTAGAAATATGGCATTCAGTAACTAATGTTCATCATGCCAGAGGCCATGGCCTTAAATGTGACAGGCAGTAGGATCTAGAAAAAGTATTCTTGTAATTACAGTGAAGATGAACTGTTCTTGAACTTGAGAGTTATCCAGAGAAAGCCTCATATAGTGCGGAATAGCAGGGATAGGATATGCCTTACCCAAACCAGCCAGTTGCCACTTTTGTTAGGGCAGATGTTTCCGCTTTTGAAGCAAGATATTTCCCTGATTGCTTTGTGGGACTCCCAACAGGGGGTGCCTCCTTTACTCAGCCTGCCGGTCTCAACTCCTTGTGGGAACTGGCGTGCATGAGCGCTTGAATCTGCCAGCCACTTCAGCACCAGCGGCACCAGTGGCTCCAGGGGATCAAACTCCACTCATATGGACCAGCTGCATTCCACCCCTCGCAGGAGGGACTGCACAAGTGAGTGGGTGCAGGAACCAGAGTGAACTCCTTTGGGTGCTGGCAGCGCAAACTCCATGCAGGCCCCGTGGCAGCATCCAGGTGGGGTGCCTGTACTCTCGAAGCCCCAGGGGATGTGATACAGTGCTCTTTTAGCTCTGCCATCCACTGTGGCTTAGGTGTAAACAGCTCAGTGGGCCCTCCACCCTTTTGTGCGAAGTGGCTGTCCTCTGCCAGTGAGGGCAAAGGGCCAGTATGACATCCTTTTGTATCGTACTTGTGGCTCCAGAGCTCTTGTCTGGCATCCAGGAGAAGTGAGGCCACATGAATAAATTGATTAGATCTTGTGCAAGAGAATTGGCAACAAATCCATAGAGTAATGTGAAAGCAAGTTTACTAAGAAAGTAAGGGAATAAAAGAATGGCTACTGCATAGGCAGAGCAGTGGCATGGGCTGCTCAGCTGCTTATACTTATTGTTAATTTTTGATTGTATGCTAGATAAGGGATGGATTATTCATGAGTTTTCCAGGAAAGGGGTGGGCAATTCCCAGAACTGAGGGTTCCTCCCCTTTTTAGACCATATAGAGTAACTTTCTGATGTTGCCGTGGCATTTGTAAACTGTTATGGCTCTGGCAGGAGTGTCTTTTAACGTGCTAATGAATTATAATTAGTGTATAATGAGCAGTGAATGAGAATCAGAGGTCACTTTCATCACCATCTTGATTTTGGTGGATTTTGATCAACTTCTTTATTGCAACTTGTTTTATCAGCAAGGTCTTTGCAACCTGTATCTTGTGCTGACCTATCTCATCCTGGTAGAATGCCTAACCTCCGGGGAATGCAGCCCAGTAGGTCTCAGTCTTATTTTACCTAGCCCCTATACAAGATGGAGTTACTCTGGCTCAAATGCCTCTGACATTTTTATATTTTTGAATGGAAATGCTTTTTTTTCATACTTGTACAATTTACAGTTGTATTGGGAAATATTTAGACATTATCAAAAAGTATAAAGAAGAGAATCGACTGGCAAGATGGCCGAATAGGAACAGCTCAGGTCTGCAGCTCCCACCGAGATTGATGCAGAAGGCAGGTGATTTCTGCATTTTCAGCTGAGGTACCCAGTCATCTCATTGGGACTGGTTTGACAGTGGGTGCAGCCCAAGGAGGGAGAGCCAAAGCAGGGTGGAACATCACCCCACCTGGGAAGCACAAGGGGTTGGGGGAATACCCTCCTCTAGCCAAGGGAAGCCATTAGGGACTGTACCATGCACGCCAGCCCAGGTCCTGTGCTTTTCCCATGGTCTTCACAACCTGCAGTACAGGAGATTCACTCCAATGCCCAAACCACCAGGACTCTGGATTTCTGGCACAAAACTGGGTGGCTGTTTGGGCAGTCTCTGAGCTAGCCACAGGAATTTTTTTTCATACTCCCGTGGTGCTCAGAACATCATCCAGACAGAACCGTTCACTCCCCTGGAAAGGGGGCTGAAGCCAGGGAGCCAAGTGGTCTGGTTTGGCGGGTCCCACCACCATGGTGCCCAGCAAGCTAAGATCCACTGGCTTGAAATTCTTGCTGCTAGCACAGCAGTCTGAGCTCAACCCGAAACACTTGAGTTTGGTGGGAGGAGGGGCATCCACCATTGCTGAGGGTAGAATGGCAGTTTTACCCTCACAGTGTAAACAAAGCCACTGGGAAGTTCAAACTGGGCGGAGCCCACCACAGCTCAGCAAGGCCACTGTAGCCAGACTGCCTCTCCAGATTCCCTCCTCTCTGGGCAGGGCATCTCTGAAAAACAGACAGCACCCCAGTCAGGGACTTATAGATAAGACCCCCACCTCCCTGGGACAGAGCACCTGGGGTAAAGGGCACTTGAGGGCACAGCTTCAGCACACTCAAACCACCCTGCCTGGCAGCTCTGAAGAGAGCAGTGGCTCTCCCAGCACAGCGTTTGAGCTCTGATAAGGGACAGACTGCCTCCTCAAGTGAGTCCCTGACCCCTGTGTATCCTGACTGGGAGACACTTCCCAGTAGGGGCTGACAGGCACCTCATACAGCAGAGCTCAGGCTGGCATCTGGCGGGTGCCCCTCTGGGACAAAACCTCTAGAGGAAGGAGCAGGCAGCAATCTTTGCTGTTCTGCAGCCTCCACCAGTGATACCCAGGCAAACAGGGTCTGGAGTAGACCTCCAGGAAACTCCAGCAGACTTGGAGCAGAGGGACCTGTCAGAAGGAAAACTAACAAACAGAAAGGAATAGTATTAACATAAACAAAAAGGACGTCCACTCAGAGACCCCAGTCGAAGGTCACCAACTTCAAAGACCAAAGGTAGATAAATCCATGAAGATGGGGAGAAACCAGTGCAAAAAGACTGAAAATTCCAAAAACCAGAATGCCTCTTCTCCTCCAAAGGATCACAACTGCTTGCCAGCAAGGGAACAAAACTGGACACAGAATGAGTTTGATGACTTGACAGAAGTAGGTTTCAGAAGGTGGGTAATAACAAATTCCTCCAAGCTAAGGGAGCATGTTCTAACCCAATGCAAGGAAGCTAAGAACCTTGAAAAAGGGTTAGATGAATTGCTAACTAGAATAACCAGTTTAGAGAAGAACATAAATGGAGCTGAAAAACACAGCAGGAGAGCTTTATGAGGTACACACAAGTATCAATACCCAAACTGATCAAGTGGAAGAAAGGATATCAGTAACTGAAGATCAACTCAATGAAATAAAATGTGAAGACAAGGTTAGAGAAAAAAAGAGTGAAAAGAAATGAACAAAACTTCCAAGAAATCTAGGGCTATGTTAAGAGACCAAATCTACGTTTGATTGGTGTACCAGAAAGTGACAAGGAGAATGGAACCAAGTTGGAAAATACTCTTTAGGATATTATCCAGGAGAATTTCCCCAACCTAGCAAGGCAGGCCAATATTCAAATTCAGGAAATACAGAGAACACCACAAAGATACATCTTGAGAAGAACAACCCCAAGACACATAATTGTCAGATTCACATTGAAATGAAGGAAAAAATGTTAAGAGTAGCCACTTGGGAGGCTGAGGTAAGCGAATCGCTTGAACCCTGGAGGCAGAGGTTGCAGTGAGCAGAGATCACACCACTGCATTCCAGCCTGAAAACAGGGCAGGACTCTGTAGAAAAAAAAAAAAAAAAAAAAGCAACTCCAGACCCCTGGAATAAAAGTATATGACAGGTTGAATGTGCTAACAGTACAAAGTTTCCAAAATAAAATCTTTATTGATTGAAAAAAAAAAAAAAAAAAAAGAGTAGCCAGCGAGAAAGGTCGGGTTACCCAAAAAGGGAAGCCCATAGACTAACAATGGATCTCTCGGCAGAAACCCTGCAATCCAGAAGAGAGTGGGGGCAGATATTCAACACTCAAATAATTTTCAACCCAGAATTTCATATCCAACCAAACTAAGCTTCATAAATGAAGGAGAAATAAAATCCTTTATAGACAAGCAAATACTGAGAGATTTTGTCACCACCAGGCGTGCCTTACAAGAGATCCTGAAGGAAGCACTAAACGTGGAAAGGATCAACCAGTACCAGCCACTGCAAAAACATGCCAAATTGTAAAGACCATCGATGCTATGAATAAACTGCAACAACTAATGGGCAAAATAACCAGCTGGCATCATAATGGCAGGATCAAATTCATACATAACAATATTAATCTTAAATGTAAATGGACTAAATGCCTCAATTGAAAGAAAGAAACTGGCAAATTGAATAAACAGTCAAGACTCATTCATGTGCTGTATTCAGGAAACCCATCTGACATGGAAAGACACACATAGGCTCAAAATAAAGGAATGCAGAAATGTTTACCAAGCAAATGGAAAAAAAAAAGCTGGGGTTAGAATACTAGTCTCTGATAAAACAGACTTAAGCCAACAAAGATCAAAAGGGACAAAGAAGGCCATTACATAATGGTAAAGGGATCAATTCAACAAGAAGAGCTAACTATCCTAAATATATATGCACCCAACACAGGAGCACCCAGATTCATAAAACAAGTTCTTAGAGACCTACAAAGAGACTTAGACTCCCACACAATAATAGTGGGAGACTTTAACACCCCACTGTCAATATCAGACCAACAAGACATAAAATTTACAAGGATATCCAGGACTTGAACTCAGCTCAGGACCAAGCAGACCTAATTGACATCTACAGAAGTCTCCACCCCAAATCAACAGAACATACATTCTTCTCAGCACCACATTGCACTTATTCTAAAATTGACCACACAATTGGAAGTAAAACACTCCTCAGCAAATGCAAAAGAAATCGTAACGAACAGTCTGTCAGACCACAGTGCAATCAAATTAGAACTCAGGTTTAAGAAACTCACTCAAAACCACACTACTACATGGAAACTGAGCAACCTGCTCCTGAATGACTACTGGGTAAATAATGAAATGAGGACAGAAATAAAGATGGTCTTTGAAACCAATGAGAACAAAGACACAACATACCAGAATCTCTGGGACACATTTAAAGCAGTGTGTAGAGGGAAATTTATAGCACTAAATGCCCACAAGAGAAAGCAGGAGAGATCTAAAATCAACACCCTAACCTCATATTTAAAAGAACTAGAGAAGCAGGAGCAAAGAAATTCAAAAGCTAGCAGAAGCCAGGAAATAACTAAGATCCGAGCGGAACTGCAGGAGATAAGAGAAACAAAAAAAACCTTCAAAAAATTAATGAATACTGGAGCTGGTTTTTTGAAAAGACCAACAAAACAGACCACTAGCAAGACTAATGAAGAAAAGAGAGAAGAATCAAATAGACACAATAAAAAATGATAAAGGGGATATCACCACCGATCCCACAGAAATACAAACTACTATCCGAGAATACTATAAACACCTCTACGCAAGCAAACTAGAAAATCTAGAAGAAATGGATAAGTTCCTGGACACATACACGCTCCCAAAACTAAACTTAGAAGAAGTTGAATCCCTGAATAGACCAATACAAGTTCTGAAATTGAGGTAGCAATTAATAGCCTACCAGCCAAAAAAAGTTCAGGACCACATGGATTTACAGCTGTATTCTACCAGAGGTACAAAGTGGAGCTGGTGCCATTCCTTCTGAAACTATTCCAAACAATAGAAAAAGAGGGAATCCTCCCTAACTCATCTCACGAGGCCAGTATCATCCTAATACCCAAACTTAGCAGAGACAACAAAAATAGAAACTTCAGGCCAATATCCCTGATGAACATTGATGCGAAAATCCTCAATAAAATACTGGCAAACTGAATCCAGCAGCACAACAAAAATCTTATCCACCATGATCAAGTTGGCTTCATCCCGAGGATGCAAGGCTGGTTCAACATATGCAAATCAATACACGTAATCCATCACATAAACAGAACCAATGGCAAAAATCACATGATTATCTTAGTAGATGCAGAAAAGGCCTTCAACAAAATTCAGTAGCCCTTCATGCTAAAAACTGTCAATAAACTAGGTATCGATGGAACATATCTCAAAATAATAAGAGCTATTTATGACAAACCCACAGCCAATATCATACTGAATGGGCAAAAGCTGGAAGCATTCCCTTTGAAAACCAGCAGAACACAAGGATGCCCTCTCTCACCACTCATATTCAACATAGTATTGGAAGTTCTGGTCAGGACAATCAGGCAAGAGAAATAAATAAAGGGCATTCAGTTAGGAAAAGAGGAAGTCAAATTGTCTCTGTTTGCAGATGACATGATTGTATATTTAGAAAACCCATCGTCTCAGTCCAAAGTCTCCTTAAGCTGATAACCAACTTCAGCAAAGTCTCAGGATACAAAATCAATGTGCAAAAATCACAAGCATTCCTATACACCAATAACAGACAGAGAGCCAAATCATGAGTGAACTCCAATTCACAATTGACCCAAAGAGAATAAAATACCTAGGAATCCAACTTACAAGAGATGTGAAGGACCTCTTCAGGGAGAACTACAAACCACTGCTCAAGGAAATAAGAGAGGACTCAAACAAATGGAAAAATATTCCATGCTCATGGATTGGAAGAATCAATATTGTGAAAATGGCCATACTGCCCAAAGTAATTTATAGATTCAGTGCTATCCCTATCAAGCTACCATTGACTTTTTCCCCAGAACTGGAAAAAACTACTTTAAATTTCATATGGAAGAAAAAAGAGCCCACAAAGCCAACACAATCCTAAGCAAAAAGAACAAAGCTGGTGGCATCACGCTACCAGACTTCAAGCTTTATTGCAAGGCTACAGTAATCAAAACAGCATAATACTGGTACCAAAACAGATATATAGACCAATGGAACAGAACAGAGGCCTCAGAAATAACACCACACATCTACAACCATCTGATTTTTGACAAAGCTGACAAAAGCAAACAATGGGGAAAGGATTCCCTATTTAATAAGTGGTGTTGGGAAAACTGGCTAGCCATACGCAGAAAGCTGAAACTGGATCCCTTCCTTATACCTTATATAAAAATTAACTCAAGATGGATTAAAGACTTAAATGTAAGATCTAAAACCATAAAAACACTAGAAGAAAACCTAGGCAATACCATTCATGACACAGGCATGGGCAAAGACTTCAAGACTGAAACATCAAAAGCAGTGGCAACAAAAGCCACAATTGACAAAATGGGATCTAATTATACTAAAGAGTTTCTGTACAGCAAAAGAAACTGATTCATCAGACTGAACAGGCAACATACAGAATGGGAGAAAATTTTTGCAATCTATCCATCTGACAAAGGGCTGATATCCAGAATCTAAAAAGAACTTAAATTTACAAGTAAAAAAAAACTCCATCAAAAAGTGGATGAAGGATATGAACAGACACTTCTCCAAAAAAGACATTTATGCAGACAACAAACATATGAAAAAAATCTCATCATCACTAGTCATTAGAGAAATGCAAATCAAAACCACAATGAGATACCATCTCATGCCAGTTAGAATGGTGATCATTAAAAAAGTCAGGAAACAATAGATGCTGGTGAGGAGGTGGAGAAATAGAAACGCTTTTACATTGTTGGTGGGAGTGTAAATTAGTTCAACCATTGTGGAAGACAGTGTGGCGATTCCTTAAGGATCTAGAACTAGAAATACCATTTGACCCAACATTCCCATTAATGGGTATATAAATCATTCTACTATAAAGACACATGCACACATATATTTATTGTGGCACTGTTCACACTAGCAAAGACTTGGAACCAACCCAAATGTCCATTAATTATAGACTGGATAAGGAAAATATGGCACATGTACACTGTGAAATACTATGCAGCCATAAAAAAGGATGAGTTAATATCCTTTGCAGGGACATGGATGAAGCTAGAAACCATCATTCTTAGCAAACTAACACAGGAACAGAAAACCAAACACTGCATGTTCTCACTCCTAAGTCGGAGTTGAACAATGAGAACACATTGGCACAGGGAGGGGAACATCACACACCAGAGCCTGTCGGGGGGTTGGGGGCCTAGGTATGGGATAGCATTAGGAGAAATGCCTAATGTAGATGACGGGTTGATGGGTGCAGCAAACCCCCATGGCACATGTATACCTATGTAACAAAACTGCATGTTCTACACATGTATCCCAGAACTTAAATTATAATTGAAAAAAAGAGAATCAATTTTGTATAGCTACACCTAGCAACAGTATTACCTAGAAATAGTAACATTTTGGTGTATATTCTTCCAAAATCATTTAAATCCACACATATATAAACACATATGACCACATATAACTTATCTGATTGATAGAATTGACTATTTTCATTTGTTTTTAAATAAATGCCCTTGGACTGGGACTGACTTTTACTTTTTGAAACATTAGTTCAGTGTTGCAAGTATTTACTTTGACATTTTTGCCTATGAAATGTCATGTCAAATGATTATGCTATGACATAGGAAAAGAGAATGAAGAAACATAGAATTGCAGAAGTTAAGATCTAAAAGAGACCTTTGAGAATATTAAAACCTCCTTTAAAACCCGGAGCCAATAAGTCAGGATTCTTTCTATTGTTCATATTGTCACATATTATGTAAACTTTAAAAGGAAAAAATGCTGATATTGAAGATATGGTATTTATTAATACTTTAAAAGATGAAGCCTTACTCCTAAATTTACTTCATAAACAAAATGTATTTTGTCCTATTTTATCAAAGGATCTTCCATAATTCCCAGACTAATCAAATGCATAGGTACTTGTTTGCCAGTCAGTTTGTAGACACATTTTTTTGTCGGTCTTTGGGGGAGTTCTCCAGCATAATGTATTTCCAAGAGATTGCTTAACAATGAAGGTGGTGCCCCATTTCTTTCGGTGTAATTTCTACTTAGGTTGAATTCACAAGTAAATTTAGAATTGTAACTAAAATCCCATTGAAGTTACCTAAAATTAGGAGGAAAGAAAAGAAAAATAAATGAGAACAAAGGACCAGCAGGGCAAAAAGTGCTACTGTTTTGTAAAGAATTCATTTCTCTTTCTCGGTGGGCATACAAATGTGGGTGGTTTTCTCAGTTCTGGAGTTGTTGTAAATAAATTAACTGTAAACCAGTCACAGATTTTTTTCCCTCTTAGTCTTCTAAATTACTTAAGGTGTCAAGCTGAGAAGTCTGTGGGGCTTTCAGCAATAGCACACTGTTTCATATTATGACTTTTTAAAAGCAGAGACAGAAGCAACCCAAATAATTCCATTTGCATTTGAATTAAATTCCTTGGGCATTTCCTCGATTTTGTTAGCAATTCAACAGGAAGCCTAGTATTAGGAGATAGGGAATAATTACAAGAGAAAGGGAGGGAGAGGAGTAAAGAGGCACTGAATTCATGATGCAGAATTTGAAGTTTTTTTTTTTTTTATAATTAGAAGGTGGTGTATCAAATTTTAATCCTTAGAAGTAATTTTCTATGACTTCAAATCTGTGTTTTTTTGCGCTCTATGAATTGTTCCATAAACAATCAGCAAAAGTCAAATCAGTAGTAATTTTGTAAGCCATCTCAAAGGGTTTGGAGACATTTTCTAAGTCATTCATTGACCCAGCTTCCATATAGGGCCCATTAGTATATATTATAATAATATATTATTATATAATTATTAATAATATATTATTATATATTATAAATGTATTAATAATATATTATTATATACATAAATAATATATAATAATATATTCTTATGTTTTATATTAGTATATATTATAATTATATAATATATAGGTATATTATATATAAAATATAATTATATATATGAGATAGTTTTTCAGCTATTATACTTTGTATTGCAATGGGAGGAGTTTTCCTATCCTCCTCGCAGGGCGTGCAACAGGAAAGTGGCTGGCTTCTTTGATGCCTGGCTGCTCGAACTCCTAGGGGGAGCGTGAAGATGGGCAGGTCATAGGGAGTTTTTGGGCTCTGACCCCACAGCAGAGTCTAGGATTGAGTGTTTATAGCTCCCAAACTCCCAGTGGGCGTATGTTACAGTGTGTTAGTCTTGCTGTTTTGCTGTCTGTAGGCAGCTTGTGTTAATCAGCCCAATTAGAGCCTCTGTTTATCACAAGTAGAGAGGGTATCCTGAATTTTTGCCCTGGTGTACCAGAAAAATTGAATAACATGTGAGCTTGGAGGATAGCTGCAAGGTTTTAGTGATTGGAGGTAGCTCTCAATGAGGTGAATGGGGAGGCCAGAGGGGGATGGAAGGGGATGGTGGTGTTTCCCTGGAGTTGGGCTGCCCAGCGGCAGGAATCTCGTCTGACCACCCCGACCAAATTCCACATGGTCCCACCATTGATGGCCTGTCAGCATCTGCTGGTGTCTCTCAGTGTGCTCTTCTGATCCTCTGCTCCTCTCAGTGTCCATCTGCTTGTATGTCTGTGCCTGCTAGGGTCTTGGGGTTTTTATGGAAACAGGATCGGGGGACGTGGTGGGCCAGAGTGGTCTTGGAAAAGGCAACATACGGGTAGAAAAACAAGAGTGGTTGTCCTCACTTATGTCCATGGGCACAGGCCCAAGGGTGGATCCCTCACCAGGGACCCCGGCCTTCTCTACCCAGCATTTCCCTTCCTGCACTCCCTTAGCCTGCTTGGTCCCTTTATCAGCAGATTGTATCTAAAGCAGTATTGGAGTCAGGGAATGGGTTGTAGCAGTTTGAAAGGTGGGCCCATGGTCAGGGACTTCTCAACTCAGCAGGAAATAGCAGAAGGTAAGACAGCAGATGTTTTGGCACTTGCAAACTAGGAAGTTGTGACCTCTAGGATTGAGTATTCATTGCTTAAGGTGTGCCTGAAGCCCCAGCTGAAATGGCCTCCTGGTTCTATTTTAGGTGCCTTGACTAAACCATTTCCATTTTCCTTCATCAGCTTCAACCTATGTTTCTTGCCTTAGCTCTTGTAACCCCTGTACTACAGACACATCAAACTCTTTAAATTTTTTTTTAATTTAATGTTTTTGTGGGTACATAGTAGGTATATATATTTATGGGTTAAACTCTTTTCTAATGATGATTTTTTGAACCATTGTTGAGATATAATTCACAGAGTTACCCTTTTAAAGTGTACAATTTGGTGGTTTTTTAAATATGTTCACAGAGTTGTGCAGCTATCATCAGTAACTAGCTCCAGAATATTTTCATAATCCCAAAAAGAAAGCTCATACCCATTAGCAGTAACTCTAATTCTTCCTCTCCCTAATACCTGGAAACTATGATTGTACTTTCTGTCATAGGGGAGGAAATGTTTCCTCAACTCTGCTAGAGTTCCTGGCTAGGTTTGAAATAAAACAGACAAAGGCAGATTAATGGGAGAAAAGCATAACAATTCATTTAATCAAAGTTTTATACAGCCCAGGAAACTTCAGAAATAGATCCAAAGACTCAAGGGACAGCTGTCCATTTTTATACTTGGAATAAATGGAGCGACAGCTGTTTTGTGTGTCAGATGAGTGAACAGTCTAAGGCACTGCATTCAGAAATGTGATAGGATAAAAAAAGGGAATGATCTAATGGTAATAGACTGAGTGGAGAAAACTAGCAAGGTCTGCCTATTTAGATGCCTCTTGATCCATGTGTGGAATTCCTTCCTTTCAGGTATAGGGCAGGATGTCTTCTGGAATGAAGGTCTTAATGCTCTACTTTCAGACAAGGTGGATCTGAGAATGTCTTTTAAAAAAAAATGTGATTTAATTTTAAGTTCTGGGACACATGTGCAGGGTGTGCAGTTTTGTCACATAGGTAAATATGTGCCATGGTGGTTTGCTGCACCTATCAACCCATCACCTAGGTATTAAGCCTCACATGCATTAGCTATTTATCCTGTTGTTCCTCCTTCCCCTGTCCCTTTCAACATGCCCCAGTGCACATTGTTTCCCTCCCTGTGTCCATGTGTTCTCATTGTTCAGCTCCCACTTATGAGTGAGAACATGCAGTATTTGGTTTTCTGTCCCTATGTTAGTTTGCTGAGGATAATGGCTTCCAGCTCCATCCCTGTCCCTGTAAAGGACATGATCTTGTTCCTTTTTATGGCTGCATAGTATTCCATGGTGTATATGTACCACATTTTCTTTATCTAGTCTATCACTGATGGACATTTGGGTGGATTCCATGTCTTTGCTGTTGTGAAAAGTGCTGCAATGAACATATGGATGCATGTGTCTTTCTAATATAATTATTTATATTCCTTTGGGCATGTACCCAGTAATGCAATTCCTGGGTCAAATGGTATTTCTGGTTCTAGGTCTTTGAGGAATCGCCACACTGTCTTCCACAATGGTTGAACTAATTTACATTCCCATCAACAGTGTAAAAGTGTTCTTATTTCTTCACAGCCTTGCCAGCATCTGTTGTTTCTTGACTTTTTAGTAATTGGCAGATCAGAGAATGTCTTTATGGCCAGCTCTTACATAGAAAGGCTAGAGTGATGTTTCCAGGTTTTATGACTGGCTTTGGGGGATAGGGTTCTAGTTCTAGTTTCTATGACCTACCTTAGAGGAGGAAAGGAGGAGAAAGAAGGGAAGGAGAAGAAGGTCAGAAAGAATCTACTTCTGGTGTCCTGCCAAAATGCTTCAATTTAAAGGATGCAACATGCCAAGGTACTGTACTTTGGGGGTATTGTTTTCTAAGTCCTGACATTGTCTCTATGGATTGGCCTATTTTAAACTTTTTTTTTGTTTTTTTGAGACAGGGTCACACTCTGTTGCCAGGCTGGATTTCAATGGTGTGGTCTCGGCTCACTGCACTCTCTGCCTCCCAGGCTCAAATAACCCTCCCACCTAAGCCTCCCAAGTAGCTGGACTACAGGTGTGTGCCACCTTGCCAGTCTAATTTTTATATTTTTTAGTAGAGATGGGGTTTCACCATGTTGCCCAGTTTGGTCTCTAACTTCTGAGATCAAGCCATCTGGCTGCCTTGGCCTCCCAAAGTGCTAGGATTACAGTCATGAGCCACCACACTTGGACTATTTTAAACATTTTATATAAATGGAATCCTACATTATTATGTAACCTTTCATGACTAGCTTCTTTCACTTAACATAATGTTTTCAAGCTTCATCCATGTAGCATGTATCAGTACTTAGTTCTTTTTTATGACTGGATAATATTATGTTGTATGAATGTATCATATTTTATTTATCCATTCATGAGTTGATTGATGGATATTTGGGTTATTCCCATATTTTGGCTATTTTGAATAATGCTGCTATGAGCATTTGTGTACAGGCTTTTATGTGGGCATCTGTTTCCATTTTTCTTGGGCATATATCTAGGAGTAGAATTGCTGGTTTATATGGTAACTCTGTTTAACTTTTTGAGAACTGCCAAACTGTTTTTCAGTGTGGTTTCACTAATTTGCAATCCCATCAGCAGTACATGATAATTCTACTTCCTCCACATTTAAACTTTTTAGTTATGGAATTTAAAAAATATATCTTTTCATTCATTCAGTTTATACAACAGAAATTTTTAAGAGCAAACTGCTATGCACTGATATTATTTATATATATATATATATATTTATTTATTTATTTATTTTGACCCCATCCAATGACCTATCAAACTGGTATTCTTTATGGAAGTAAATATTATATGGTACTAGCAATACTGTAATATTTATAATACCTACAATGTTTGAAATTATTTTTTTCTTTTTTCTCTCCGAAGTCAGCTAAATACTCCACAGCACCACAATGCAAAACAAATAAAATTCCTTACCATGGTCTACAAATCTTCCTGTATTTTCCTTTCCTCTTCCTGTAATACTTTGCTATGAGTCATAACCTTTTTCTAACCTGTACTCAAAAGCAAGTAAAACCTAATCATCAAAGAAATACAAGTCAAAACCACACTGAGATACCATGTAACACCAGTCAGAATGACTATTATTAAAAAGTCAAATAATAACAGATGTTGGTGAGGTTGTGGAGAAAAGGGAACACTAATACACTATTGGTGAAAATGTAAATTAGTTTGGCCCTTGTGGAAAACAGTGTGAAGATTTCTCAAAGAACTGAAAATACAGCAACCATCCAACCCAGCAGTAACATTATTGCATATATACCCAAGGGAAAATAAGTTGTCTCACCAAAAAGACACCTGCACTCACATGTTTATTGCAGCACTATTCACAAGAGCAAAGACATGGAGCCAAGCTAGATGCTCATCAATGATGGAATAGATAAAGGAAATGTGGTACATATACCCACATGGAATACTGATACTCAGCTATAATCATGTTCTTTGTGGCAACATGGATGCAGCTGGAGGCCATTATCCTAAGCAAATTATTGCAGAAACAGAAAACCAAATATCACAAGTTCTTATTTGTAAGTTAGAGCTAACTATTGGGTACACATTGACATAAAGATGGGAACAACAGACACTGGGGACTCCAAAAGTGGGGAGGTAAGGAGTGAGGCAAGGGCTGAAAAACTACCTGTTGGGTACTACATTCACTATATGGGTAATGGGATTATTAGAAGCCCAAACTTCAGCATCATACAGTATACCCAGGTAAGAAACCTGCATATGTACCCCCAAATCTAAAATTAAAAAAAATTATATTTCATGGAGGAAATGAAATTAAAAAGAGCTTTTTAAACATTAGTATACATTTAATTTATTTAATTTGAATTGCTTTCTAAAATACTGAGAGTAGGCTAGGCACAGTGTTTCACACCTTTAATGCTAGCACTTCCGGAGGCTGAGGTGGGTAGATCATGTGAGGCCAGAAATTAGAGACATACAAAAATTAGCCAGGCATGGTGGCGCACGCCTGTAGTCCCAGCTACTCAGGAGACTGAGGCAGGAAAATTGCTTGAACCTGGGAGGTGGAGACTGCAGTGAGCTGGGATAGCACCATTGCTCTCTAGCTTGGGCAACAGAATGAGACTCTGTCTCAAAAACAAACAAACAAACAAACAAACAAACAAAAAACCAAAAACAGAGAGCAACATTTTAGTGGGCATTCATTGTTCTATTAAAATAAACCCAGAGTTTCTCTTAAATGGAATTTAAACATTTGTAAACAGCCTTCTTAGCTAATCTTATTCTTTAACTTTTTCTCTAAAGCTGTATAAACTTGTGGAGGCTTCTGATTAGCTCAGTTGCATTAGTATTCCCTTCTCTCAGGCATAGCACTGAACCTAAAGAATGTTTTCCAATTCACAGTCCGGATAGAGTCTTACAAGAGGTAGATCAAACAAATCAATAAGGGGAAAGAAATGCCTGCCACTGGGTGCTGTGGGATGTATATGTTTATATCTATATCTATCTATATCTATAATAAATTATTCTAACAAAAGGACACATGGACTTCCATGTTTATTGCAGCACCATTCACAATAGCAAAGACATGGAACCAACCTATATGCCCATCAATGGTGGATTTAGATAAAGAAAATGTGGTACATATACACCCTGGAATACTATTTGACTATAAAAAAGAATTACATATAATATGTATTTCATATATATATTTCTATATATATATAGTGTGTATATGTATTTTAAAAAGCAAGTAAAACCAAAGGTGCACCCTAGCCAGTTGAAAAAGAAATCACAATAAAACACCTTAGGCAGCTCTGTGCGGTGGCTCATGCCTGTAATCCCAGAACTTTGGGAGGCTGAGGTGGGTGGATCGCTTCAGGCCAGGAATTAGAGACTAGCCTGACCAACATGGTGAAACCCTGTCTGTACTAAAAATACAAAAATTAGCCAGGTATGGTGACGTACTCTTGTAATCCCAGCTACTTGGGAGGATGAAGCAGGGGGAGGTTGCAATGAGCCGAGATCACGCCATTGCACTTCAGCCTGAGTGACAGAGTGAGACTCTGTCTCAAAACAATAACAACACCACCACCACCACCTTAGGCATCTCTAATTTTGTGTCACAAAATTTCTTTTCATATATTCCAAGATAACCTGTTCCTAAAATGTATACTTTAACAAAATGCATTGATTTTTGTTTCATGGAATTTTTAACATAAGGAACAGGTGTACAACATTAAAAAAAATAGCTTTGATTTCAGGACAATTTACTTGCAATCCTTGCTGACAGAAATTAAAAACCAGGGTCAGTTATCTACTCAGAGCCTTTTCTGTGGGCAAATCACTAGTATATAAGAGAATGCTTACCTTTTACTCTCTAAATTGGAAGAGTATTCTCTTCCAATGGAGCTATTAACAGACTAAGTTAAAATGAAAGGATGTGACATATGACAGCACTGCCCATCCAAATATCACTGCACTGGAAATTACGATCTGTTCTATCTGTAGATCATACACACAGGTAACAATAGCTGGTGTGCTCTGTGATATTCATGTAACTTAGCCAATACTTGATTCTGTTCAAAGGCATAGAAAAGGAATAACAACAAATGAATATATAGTATTTCTGAATCTGTATTTCTACAAGGAAGTATAGATGATAGCAGCAGGTGATCTGTAGCAAAATCACTAAACCTAAAGCGTTCCTGCTCCTCACATGGAACAAAGATGAGGGAAACTAGTCTTGGAAAATATCTTCCAGGAAGCTCTGCTAGAGACGTTTCCCTTTAGTTTTCTGCTGTCCTTGTTCGTTACTAGGTGTTTCCATCTCTGAATGAATAAATAATAATTAAAAGACATACTAAACATTAGTTTGCTTTTTAACATGTGCTTGTATTTCATACTTAAGGCCACTTTTTCTTTCATATATATTGACTAGTATAGAGACTATGTAAGTGAGAACCTAGAAAATAAGGGATTATGATATTGAAATATTTTTTCTTATTGCATATATACTATCCCTAAATATATTAAACAATTTTTTTCTTTATATTGGATCTCTCCTTGGATAATAATGGGTATAATACTATATGGTTAAATTCCTAGGTTTTGGATTTTGTTATCCTGGGTCTCTCAAAATTCCAGTTATGTGACTTTGAGAAAGTTGCTTAACATTTTTGTTCCTTAGTTTATCTGTCAATAAAATAGGGAACATATTAGCATCTTTCTCACAGGGTTATTGGGAGATTTATAATCTATTCACATTGTTTAATATGTTATTGTTATGAACTCCAGGGTAAGAAAGAAACCTTCCTTTCTAATTTTATCTTGCAGTGTGTGTCTCTCTCCACCCTTCCACCACTGTGTAACCTGATTCAGTCACAGGCTCAATTTATTGTATCATGCCTTCACAGGTGTCTACACTCACTTCTCTTCCTGTCAAAGATAGGCTCAGAGCTGGTCTTTTCTTCCCACTAACTCTTTTCCTTCTAGCCTTCTCAAGTTTTTTCACTGCTCTTTAAAAACTCGTCTCTTGTAGCAATGATCAGTCTACATTTTAAAATTCCATTGGTTTGTGAGGTCTTGGATGAGAGGCTCTAATTTTTCAGTGTGATTTATTTTTGAATGCCCTGAAGTGCTGGCACAAAGCGGATATAAAAAAATGTGTATCGAATTGAGTTAAATACTGGCTTCAGTGCCTGAGATTGTAGAAATTAGGGGTAGCAGTTATTATTATTATTTTTTTATTATACTTGATGTTCTAGGGTACATGTGCACAATGTGCAGGTTTGTTACATATGTGTACATGTGCCATGTTGGTGTGCTGTACCCATTAACTCATCATTTACATTAGGTATATCTCCTAATGCTACCCCTCCCCCACTCCCCACCCCACAACAGGCCCCAGTGTGTGATGTTCCCCTTCCTGTGTCCAAGTGATGTCATTGTTCAGTTCTCACCTATGAGTGAGAATATGAGGTGTTTGATTTTCTGTTCTTGTGATAGTTTGCTGAGAATGATGGTTTTCAGCTGCATCCATGTCTCTATAAAGGACACAAACTTATCATTTTTTATGGCTAAATAGTATTCCATGGTGTATATGTGCCACATTTTCTTAATCCAGTCTGTCATTGATGGACATTTGGGTTGGTTCCAAGTCTTTGCTGTTGTGAATAGTGCTGCAAGAAACATACGTGTGCATGTGTCTTTATAGCAGTGTGATTTATAATCCTTTGGGTATATACCCAGTAATGGGATGACTGGGTCAAATGGTATTTCTAGTTCTAGATCCTTGAGGAATTGCCACACTGTCTTCCACAATGGCTGAACTAGTTTACAGTGCCACCAACAGTGTAAAAGTGTTCCTATTTCTCCACATCCTCTCCAGCACCTGTTGTTTCATGACTTTTTAATGATTGCCATTCTAACTGGTGTGAGATAGTATCTCATTGTGGTTTTGATTTGCATTTCTCTGATGGTGAATGATGATGAGCATTTTTTCATGTGTCTGTTGGCTGCATAAATGTCTTCTTTTGAGAAGTGTCTGTTCATATCCTTCACCCACTATTTGATGGGGTTGTTTGTTTTTTTCTTGTAAATTTGTTTGAGTCCTTTGTAGGTTCTGGATATTAGCCCTTTGTCAGTTAGTAGATTGCAAAAATTTTCTCCCATTCTGTAGGTTGCCTGTTCACTCTGATGGTAGTTTCTTTTGCTGTGCAGAAGCTCCTTAGTTTAATTAGATTCCATTTTTCAATTTTGACTTTTGTTGCCATTTGACTTTTGGTGTTTTAGTCATGAAGTCCTTGCCCATGCCTATGTCCTGAATGGTATTACCTAGGTTTTCTTCTAGCGTTTTTATGGTTTTAGGTCTAACATTTAAGTCTCTAATCTATCTTGAATTAATTTTTGTATAAGAAGTAAGGAAGGGATCCAGTTTCAGCTTTCTATTTATGACTAGCCAGTTTTCCCAGGACCATTTATTAAATAGGGAATCCTTTCCACATTTCTTGTTTTTGTCAGGTTTGTCAAAGATCAGATGGCTGTAGATGTGTGGTATTATTTCTGAGGGCTCTGTTCTGTTTCATTGGTCTATATGTCTGTTTTGGTACCAGTACCATGCTGTTTTGGTTACTGTAGCCTTGTAGTATAGTTTGAAGTCAGGTAGCTTGATGCCTCAGCTTTGTTCTTTTGTCTTAAGATTGTCTTGACAATGCGGGCTCTTTTTTGGTTCCATATGAATTTTAAGGTAGTTTTTTTTTTTTTTTTTTTTTTTTCCAATTCTGTGAAGAAAGTCATTGGTAGCTTAATGGGGATGGCATTGAATCTATAAATTACCTGGGGCAGTATGGCCATTTTCATGATATTGATTCTTCCTATCCAAGAGCGTGGAATGTTCTTGCATTTGTTTGTGTCGTCTTTTATTTTGTTGAGCAGTGGTTTGTAGTTCTCCTTGAAGAGGTCCTTCACATCCCTTGTAAGTTGGATTCCTAGGTATTTTATTCTCTTTGAAGCAATTGTGAATGGGAGTTCATTCATGATTTGGCTCTCTGTTTGTCTGTTATTGGTGTATAAGAATGCTTGTGATTTTTTGCACATTAATTTTGTATCCTGAGACTTTGCTGAAGTTGCTTATCAACTTAAGGAGATTTTGGGTTGAGACAATGGGGTTTTCTAAATATACAATAATGTCATCTGCAAACAGGGACAATTTAACTTTTTCTTTTCCTAATTGAATCCCCTTTTTTTTCTTTCTCCCACCTGATTGCTCTGGCCAGAACTTCCGACACTATGTTGAATAGGAGTAGTGAGAGAGGGTATCCCGGTCTTGTGCCAGTTTTTAAGGGGAATGCTTCCAGTTTTTGCCCATTCATTATGATATTGACTGTGGGTTCGTCATAAAAAGCTCTTATTTTTTTCATATACATTCCATCAATACCAAATTTATTGAGAGTTTTAGCATGAAGGGCTATTTAATTTTGTCAAAGGCCTTTTCTGCATCTATTGAGATAATCATGTGATTTTTGTCTTTGGTTCTGTTTATATGCTGGATTTTGTTTATTGATTTGCGTGTGTTGAACCAGCCTTATATCCCAGGGATGAAGTCCACTTGATCATGGTGGATAAGCTTTTTGATGTGCTGCTGAATCCGGTTTGCCAGTATTTTATTGAGGATTTTTGCATCCATGTTCATCAGGGATATTGGTCTAAAATTCTCTTTTTCTTTGTTGTGTCTCTGCCAGGCTTTGGTATCAGGATGATATTGGCCTCATAAAATGAGTTAGGGAGGATTCCCTCTTTTTCTATTGATTGGAATAGTTTCAGAAGGAATGGTACCAGCTCCTCTTCATACCTCTGGTAGAATTCTGTTGTGAATCCATCTGGTCCTGTACGTAATTCCTCCTTTAGCTCTGAGAAGTTTGATGGACTGAAGTCTTCTTCTCTCAATTCGTCAAAGTCATTCTCCTTCCAGCTTTGTTCTGTTGCTGGCGAGGAGCTGTGTTCCTTTGGAGGGGGAGAGGTGCTCTGATTTTTTGAATTTCCAGCTTTTCTGCACTGCTTTTTCCCCATCTTTGTGGTTTTATCTAACTTTGGTCTTTGATGATGGTGACGTACAGATGGGGTTTTGGTGTGGGTATCCTTTCTGTTTATTAGTTTTCCTTCTAACAGTCAGGACCCTCAGCTGTACGTCTGTTGGAGTTTGCTTGAGGTCCCCTCCAGACCCTGTTTGCCTGGGTATCAGCAGTGAAGGCTATAGAAGAGAAAATATTGCTGAACAGTAAGTGCTGCTGCCTGATTGTTGCTCTGGAAGCTTCGTCTCAGAGGTGTACCCAGCCATGTGAAGTGTGTGGTGTCAGTCTACCCCTAGTGGGAGATGTCTCCCAGTTAGGCTACTTGGGGGTCAGGGACCCACTAGAGCAGGCAGTCTGTCTGTTCTGAGATCTCAACCTCCATGCTGGAAGAATCACTATCTTCCAAGCTGTCAGACAGGGAGATTTACATCTGCAGAGGTTTCTGCTGCTTTTTGTTTAGCTATGCCCTGTCCCCAGAGGTGGAGTCTACAGAGGCAGGCAGGCCTCCTTGAGCTGTGGTGGGCTCCAACCAGTTCGAGCTTCCCGGCTGCTTTGTTTACCTACTTAAGCCTCAGCAATGGTGGGTGCCCCTCCCACAGCCTTGCTGCCACCTTGCAGTTAGATCTCAGACTGCTGTACTAGCAATGAGGGAAGCTCCGTGGGCGTGGGACCCTCTGAGCCTGGTGCGGGATATAATCTCCTGGTGTGCCATTTGCTAAGACTCCTGGTAAAGCGCAGTATTAGGGTGAGAGTGACCAGATGTTCCAGGTGTTGTGCGTTATGGTTTCCCTTGGCTAGGGAAAGGAATTCCCTTCCCCCTTGTGCTTCCTGGGTGAGGCGATGCCTTACCCTACTTCTATTCTCGCTCGTTGGGCTGCACCCACTGTCCTGCACCAACTGTCTGGCACGCCCCAGTGAGATGAACCCAGTACCTCAGTTGGAAATGCAGAAATCACCCATCTTCTGTGTTGCTCACTCTGGGAACTGGAGGCTGGAGCTGTTCCTGTTCAGCCATCCTGGCGCCCAATCACCCTTTTTGGCCTAGTCTTGCTTCACGCTCCTGTACTAGCAAACTGGTGATGATGTATATGCTGCAACACTTGAAAGAACCTCTCCAACAGAAAGCCTTAAGTATGCTGCTTATTTTGGAATGTAGGATAAGGGAATAACAACACTATCATCATTTTACAATTATTGTTTTAAAGTTTGATATCACTATAATGATTTCATACTCTTGGCATTTAAAAATAATTGAATTAGTTGTTATAAATACTTTTAGTGACTAGTAAGGAAAGGGAATAATGTACGAATACATTATATTAAGAGTTTCTTCTATTTTAATTTACTTATTTTAAGAAACCCCGGTCTAATTTTTAAAATTTATTTTATACATGAGGGAAACCGGGGGAAGACAGAAAGCCTCTAAAGATTAAGAAGTTCTGAGTGGTGCCCAAACTCTTCCTGTTCAAGTTCAGGAAATTATTATACAACTAAGTCAAAGTAAGTGGCTTTGAAAGTAGTGTGTGATAGCTATGTAATATACAGAGGGACACAAAGCATTTTAACTCTACTTCTAACCACAAGGCATTAGGCCAATAGGCTCAGGAAGCTGATCTTGGCAATAAACTGTTGAATCCCCCAAAGGAAGTGTAAGAATGGTAGTCAAAACAAAGCAGAACCAAAGCAAACCTTATTGTCTTAGTACCTGGGGTGCAGAATGATTTGAACAATAGGAAAACTCAGAAACTTTCTTAGCCTAAAAAAATGTATTAGAAAAACACCTTAGCCAGGCGTGGTGGCTCATACCTGTAATCCCAGGACTTTGGAATGCCGAGGTGGGCAGATGACGAGGTGAGGAGTTGAAGATCAGCCTGGCCAACATGGTGAGACCCCATTTCTACTAAAAATACAAAAAAAATTAGCTGGGCGTGGTGGCATTTGCCTGTAATTGCAGCTAATCAGGAGGCTGAGGCAGGAGAATCACTTGAACCTGGGAGGTGGAGGTTGCAGTGAGCCAAGATCGTGCCACTGTACTCCAGCCTGGGCAAGAGGGGCGAGACTGTGTCTCAACAAATAAAAAAAAAATAAAGGCCAGGCGCAGTGCCTCACAACTGTAATCCCAGCACTTTGGGAGGCCAAGGTGGGCAGATAACCTGAGGTTGGGAGTTTGAGACCAGCTTGACCAACATGGAGGAACCCCATCTCTACTAAAAATCCAAAATTAGCTTGGCTTGGTGGTGTATGCCTATAATCTCAGCTACTTGGGAGGCTGAGGCAAGAGGATCAATCGAACCCAGGAGGTGGAGGTTGCGGTGCGCTGAGCTTGTGCCATTGCACTCCAGTCTGGGCAACAAGAGGGAAACTCCATCTCAAAATAAATAAATAAATAAATAAATAAATAAATAAATAAATAAATAAATGAGAAAAAACACCCTCTTTAGGCAGATCTACCCCTAAGTTTACTTGGCTAGAAGAGAAGGCGGTAAATTGGTATAAAGAAAATGGTTTACAATCCCCCTGCCATAGTTTCATGTGAGGATGTATAACATGACTAGTAGATAAAGAAAAACTCATCTCCTTGTCTGGGAGCCTTTGTTGTTTTATATAAAACATTTAACTATATTTGGAGACCCTGGAGACACTGGACCTAAAGTGTTTGAGGAAAGGGAAGTTGGTAAAATAATCAAAGGCATGGAGATTTTATGTGCAAAGGTTTATCTGAGATTAAGAAACTTTAATAGAGAAATTGAAAGGTAAATGGTGGGTATGATCAGAGTCATTAAAATTGTAAAGTGTATGAAGAGTCTGAGTAGACTTGTTCACCAAAGTCAGGAATACTAGAACTAAGGGGAACTTGTTAAAGCATGATGAAAATTATTTTAGGAAAATAAAAGGGAACATTTTTCCATCAGATGAGTGCTAGATGCAATAGGACTTTATTCTTGTATCAAGTGAACAAGATAAAAATATAGATATTTCTAGGATGGATTTAAACAGATTGATAGTCTTAATTGGTCATTAGATGAATTTGTATGCTAGTCAGATTTGGCTGGATAATGCTGCAGCAATAAATAATTTCTGAAATCTCAGTAGTTTAGAAGACTAAAGGTTTATTTTTTGTTCATGCTACATGTTCATTATTTGTCAGGGAGCAGGTGGTGATGGTAGGGCTCTTTACATGGACCTCACTCAGGAATGTAGGTGAAGAAGAGTTCCATCTGTATGCTCCTACATTTCTCAAAGCCAGAATGAGTGATATGACAACTTGCAAACTACCTCTCAACAATTGTGTGTGCATATATGTTTGTGTGAAATTGGCAAGTTGATTCTAAAATACGTGTAGATTCTTCTTTTTCTTGACATTATGCTTGTGAGGTTAGTAATGTAGTTGCATACAGTTATAGTTCATTAATTTTCATTGCTGTATAGTATTTCATGTTATGAATATTCCACAATTTATTCAGTCTTTTGTTGAAAAACATGAGTTGTTTCTTGTTTTGTTGTATAGGCACACCTCTGTATTTCCCTTGGTGTACACATTTCTGTTAGTTATATGCTTAGAAACAGGGCCAGCTGAATATTTATGGGTCTTTCTGCAAAATGAAAGTGTTAGGTCTGTTGTTCAACATTTATTAGGAATTTCAAGACAACTATAGCAGATAATTAAACTAAGCACAGGGTCCTTCTAAGTCCAAGGCCCTGTGCAATTGCATGGGTCACATACTCATGTAACTACTGTGATTTGGGGATTTATTTATTCATGAAACATAACCCATGTGAGTGCCAGGAATAGAATTGCTGGTTTGTAGGTTATGCATAAATTCAACTCTGGATTAAATGCCAAACTGTTTTCCAAAGTGTTGTACCAGTTTACTCTACTGCCAACAGTGTATGAGAATTCCTATTACTTCATATTATTAACATTAACTTAACATGTCATTATGTTTTATTTTGGATTTTCTTAATTATAAATGAAACACATTTAGCATCTTTTCTATTGTGAAAACCAGCTAGCCATATGCAGAAAACAGAAACTGGACCCCTTCGTCTTATACCTTATACAAAAATTAACTCAAGATGGGTTAAAGACTTAAATGTAAAATCCTAAAACCATGAAAACCCTAGAAGAAAACCTAGGCAATACCATTCAGGACATAGGCATGGGCAAAGACTTCAAGACTAAAACACCAAAAGCAATTGTGATAAAAGTCAAAATTGACAAGTGGGTTCTAATTAAACCAAAGAGCTTCTGCACAGCAAAAGAAACTCATCAGAGTGAACAGGCAACCTACATAATGGGAGAAAATTTTTCCAATCTATCCATCTGACAAAGGTCTAATATCGAGAATCTACAAAGAACTTAAACAAATTTACAAGAAAAAAACAAACAATCCCGTCAAAAAGTGGGCAAAGGATATGAACAGACACTTCTCAAAAAAAGACAACAAACATATGAAAAAAAGCTCATCATCACTGGTCATTAGAGAAATGCAAATTAAAACCACATTGAGATACTATCTCACACCAGTTAGAATGGTGATCATTAAAAAGTCAGGAAACAACTGTTGCTGGTGAGGATGTGGATAAATAAGAACACTTTTACATTGTTGGTGGGAGTGTAAATTAGTTCAATCATTGTGGAAGACAGTGTGGTAAGGCCTCAATGATCTAAAACTGGAAATACCATTTGACCCAGCAATCCCATTAATGGGTATATACCCAAAGGATTATAAATTATTTTACTATAAAGACTAATACACACGTATATTTATTGTAGCACTATTTACAATAGCAAATACTTGGAACAAACCCAAATGTCCGTCAATGATAGACTGGATAAAGAAAATGTGGCACATACATACTATGGAATACTATGCAGCCATGAAAAATAATGAGTGCATGTCCTTTGCAGGGACATGGGTAAAGCTGGAAACCATTATCCTCAGCAAACTAACACAGGAAAAGAAAACCAAACACCACGTGTTCTCACTAATAAGTGGGAGTCGAACAATGACAACACATGGGCACAGGGAAGGGAACATTACACATCAGGGCCTCTTGAGGGGTGGGGTGCAAGGGGAGAGAGAGTGTTAGGACCAAGACCTAATGTGTGTGGGGCTTAAAACCTAGATGACGAGTTGATAGGTGCAGCAAACCACTATAGCATATGTATACCTATGTAACAAACCTGCACATTCAGCACATGTATCCCAGAACTTTAAGTAAAATTAAAAAAAAAAAAAAAAAACATTCTTTAGGCAAAAACAAACAAACAAACAAAAAACCCCAAGAAATTTAGCACCTTTTCATGCATTTGTTGTTAATTTGGGCGTCTTCTTTGGGAAAGTTTCTATTCAAGACTCTTGCCCATTTTAAAAGTTGGTTTGACCATGTCAGTTAGGAAAACTACAGAATAAACAATGGATAAAATATACACATTTTTGTTGTCTCCTGTGAACCTTAATTTTTTTATTGAAAAAGTGATTTACATCCTATTGATGCAGAGGCCTAAAATTAGAGTCAGTGAATATCATTATATTCACATGTTGTGCTTTGATCTTTGGTATTTATGTTGGGCCTCTTTTTTGCTCCCAGTTATAGAAAAAAACAAGTACAAAGGTCTTCAGATAGGAGATTATCCTATTTGGGGCATTGAAAAGGTGATCTTCTTTCTTGGTGTACTGATTCAAATGCTAATCTCTTCCAGAAACATCCTCACAGACACTTCCAGAAAAACGATTTGATGGCAATCAGAGTTTCCCTTAACCCAGTCAAACTGACACATAAAATTAACTATTATTCTCATGTAGTTAGCAGTTCTGTGCTCTTCATTCTTTGTATGATTCCAGATTTACATATGGTACCATTTTTCTTCTTTCTGAATGACTTTATTTAACATTTCTTATTGTGTGGTTCTGCAGTTGATTAATTCTTTCAGCATTTCAATATCCTTTTTACGTTAATTTTTGAAAGATATTTGGATATAGAATTCTAGGTTCACATTTTTTTTTGTCAGGTCTTTAAAGATCTTGCACTACTGTCTTCTGGCTTACTTTTTTCTGATGAGAAGTCTGGTGTAATTCTTATCTTTGTTCCTCTATATAAGGTGTCTTTTTTCCTCTGACTCTTAAGGTTTTTCTCTGTATCACTGGTTTTAAGCAATTTAATTATGAGGTGCTCTGTATAGTTTTCTTCATGATACTTCAGTTACATGGAATCTTTTTTATCCTTTCAATTTTTGTTATTGAGCTTTGTTAAGCAAGACTAGACTAGAGTAGCAGTTAGTCTAGGGCTAATTCTTTCCCACTAGTGAAACAATACACTTCTCAGGCATTCTATCCAATGCCCAGTGAATTAAGAGGTTTTACATTTTGGCTAGTGGGAAGAGGAGCTATTCCTAGATCTGTGTCACCCTCAAGTACTGTTTTCTCTAATCCTTTTGGGTGGTTCTTTCCACAGCTTCAGATGGTTTCCTCTTGTTCATGCACTGATAACTGCCCTGCCAAAGACTAAAGGGGGATCCTCTGTAGATTTCTGGTACTCTCTGACATCTCTCTTGTCTAGTTTCTGTCCTTTAAATTCTCACTGCCTTGATCTCTGCAGATTCCCAGCTTCATTTTCTTAGAGAGACTACATGCATAAACTGAGTTCTCTCTATTTCTGTGCTCTGGCCTGAAAATATTCTCCTGGCAGTAATCTGTGAGAATCATAGGGCTTACTTCATTTGTTTACCACATCTCAGGCATTACTGTCCTTTGTGCTTTTTCCAATGCCTTGAAAGTGATTATTTTATATATTTTGCTCATATTTTTACTTGTGTCAGTTTAGGTAGTAAATTTTGTATCTGTTACTCCATCCTGTTTCATAGTAGCAATCTCTCAGGAGTCTGTACATATTTGGAAGATAAACTTGTCAGGATATTCTGTTCTAATAAGTATTTTATATATTCCTTTAAAAATCTTTATATTCTTTATTTTTCTTTTTCATGCTTTACTACACTAGCTAGGATATATGGTAAATATTGAACAGCTAGGGATAGTGATAATGAAAACCTTAGTTTCGTTCCTGACCTCAGTGGGAAAGGTTTTAACACTTTGACATTAAATACAATTTTAAAAAGTTCTTTGTATATGTCATTGATTACATTCAGGAAGTTCTTTTCTACTCCTAGGTTGCAAATATTTTCTTCCTAAAAAAATTGTATTGTACTTTTTCAAATGCTTCCTCTGCATCTACTGAGATAATCAAAGGATTTTAAATTTTATTCTGTTAATGTGGTAAATTACATTAACTATTTTTTAGGTATAATTTATATAGTGTAAATGAATGTTAAGGGTATTAATCAATGAGTTTTGACAAATGTTATAATTTTATATATTTTTTTCTTAATAGGAAAGAACTTACAGGAAGGAAGGAAGGTATACAGGTATATACATTTGTCAAATGTATACCAGTATTCCCAATGAGATTCACAGACACGGAACATTTCCACCTTACCAGAAGTTTCTGTCATACTCTTTCTGTCAATCTTGTCTCCACCCTGGAGCAATCATTTTTGTTTTTAATAACCAGAGATTGAGTTTGCCTGTTCTTGAACTTTGTATAAATAAAATTAGAGTAGCAGTGTGGTACAGTGGCTTACACCTCTAATCCCAGCACTTTGGAAGGCTCAGGTTGGAGGACAGCTTGAGTCCAGAAACTTGAGACCCACCTGGGCAACATAGTGAAAACTTGTCTCTACAAAAAATAAACAAAATTCATCAAATGTGGCAGTGCGAGCCTGTAGTCTCAACTACTCGGGAAGCTGAGATAAGAGAATTGCTCAAGCCCAGGAAGTGGAGGCTGCAGTGACCTGAGATCGTGCCACTGTACTCCACCCTGGTCAACAAAGCGAGATCCTGTCTCAAAAATATGAAATAAAATAAAAATAAAATAAAAGTAGAAAAGTACTCTTTTTAAGCATAGCTCCTTAACTCAATATACTGTTTAAAATGTTTTACTTTAAACATTTTTTGTTTTTATTTATATTTATTTTTAATGTTTGTGGGTACATAATAGACATATATTTATGGCATATGTGAGATATTTTGGTACAGGCATACAATGTGAAATTATTTCCTTAGGGCAAATTGAGTATTCATCACCTCAAGCAATTATCCCTTCTTTGTGTGACAAATAATCCAATTATACTCTTTTAGTTATTTTTAAATGTACAATAAATTATTGTTGCCTGTAGTCACCCTGCTGTGCTACCAAATACTAGATCTTATTCACTCTTTCTAACTATATTTTTGTACCCATTAATCATCCCCACTTTCGTCCCTCCCAACACTTCACTACCTTTCCCCGCTTCTGGTAACCATTGTTCTGCTGTCTATCTCCATGTCCAGTTAGCTGCCAAAAATAAATTAGAACATGCAAAGTGGTCTTTCAGTGCCTGGCTTATTTAACTTTACATAATGACCTCCAGCTCCATCCATATTATTGCAAATTACATGATCTCATTCTTTTTTTTAGGGCTGAATAGTACTCCATTGTGTATATGTACCACATTTTCTTTATTCATTCATCTGTTGATGGACACTTAGGTTGCTTCCAAATTTTGGCTATTGTAAATAGTGCTGCAGTAAACATGAGAGTGCAGATATCTCTTCAAAATACTGATTTCCTTTCTTTTGGGTATATACCCAGCAGTGGGATGTCTGGATCATATGGTAGTTCTATTTCCAGTTTCTTGAGGAATCTCCAAACTGTTCTCCATGGTGATTGTACTAATTTACATTCTCACCAACAGTGTGTAATGGTTCCCTTTTCTCTACATCCTCATCAGCATTTGTTATTGCCTGGCTTTTGGATAAAAGCCATCTTAACAGGGGAGATGATAACTCATTGTAGTTTGATTTTCATTTCTCTGATGTTCAGTGATGTTGAGTATCTTTTCATATACTAGTTTGCTTATTTGTATGTCTTCTTTTGAGACATGTCTATTTAGATCTTTTTCCCATTTTTAAATTGGATTATTAAGTCTTTTCCTATAGAGTTGTTGGAGCTCCTTATAGATTCTGGTTATTGATCCCTTGTCAGATGGATAGTGTATTAGTCTGTTTTCACACTGCTATGAAGAAATACCTGAGACTGGGTAATTTATAAAGGAAAGAGGTTTATATTGACTCACAGTTCCACATGGCTGGGGAGGCCTCAGGAAACTTATAATCACAGTGGAAGGGGAAACAAACACTTCCTTCTTCACGTGGCAGTGGGAGAGAGAATGAGAGAAGTACAAAGTGAAGTGGGAAAAAACCTCTCATAAAACCAGCAAATCTTGTGAGAACTCATTGACTGTTATGAAAACAGCACAGGAGAACTTCCCCCATGATTCAGTCACCTCCCACAAGTTCCCTCCCCCAACACATGGGTATTGCAATTGGGATTGTAATTCAAGATGAGATTTGGGTGAGGACACAAAGCCAGACCATATCATTCTGCCCCTGCCTCCTCCTAAATCTCATGACCTCACACTTCAAAGCACAATCTTGCTTTTCCAACAGTCACCCAGTGTCTTAACTCATTCTGGCATTAACGCAAAAGTTCAAGCTCCAAGTCTCTTCTGAGATAAGGCAAGTCCCTTCTGCCTATGAGTCTGTAAAATCAAAAGCAAGTTAGTTACTTCCTAGATTCAATGAGGGTACAGGCATTGGGTAAATATACCCATTCCAAATGGGAAAATTGGCCAAAACAAAGGGCTACAGACCCCATGGGAGTCTGAAATCCAATAAAGCAGTCATTGAACCTTAAAGTTCCACAGTGATCTCCTTTGACTCTGTGTCTTACATTCAGTTCATTCTGATTCAAACAGGGCTCCCATGGACTTGGGAAACTCCACCCCTGTGGCTTTGCAGGGTACAACCTCCTGCCCTAGCTGCTTTCATGGCTGACATTGAGTGTCTGTGGCTTTTCCAGGTGCAGGGTGCAAGCTGTTGGTGGATCTACCATTCTGGGGTCTGGAGGATGGTGGTCCTCTTCTCACAGCTCCACTAGGCAGTGCCCTGGCAGCAGACTTCTACCTGGACATCCAAGCATTTCCATATATCCTCTGAAACCAAGGGAGAGGTTCCCAAACCTCAGTTTTTGTCTTCTGTGCACCCATAGAACCAACACTGTGTGGAAGCTGCCAAGGCTTGGGTCTTCCACCCTCTGAAGCAACATCCTGAGCTGTACCATCGCTCCTTTTAGCCATGGCTGGAGTGACTGGGACACAGTCCTGAGACTGTATACAGCAGGGGGCCCTGGACCCAACCCAGGAAACAATTTTTCCTGCCTAGGCCTTGGCATCTGTGATGGCAAGGACTGCTGTGAAGTTCTCTGACATGTCCTGGAAACATTTTCCCCATTATCTTAGTATGTCTTAGTAACTGACATTTGGCTCCTTGTTACTTATGCAAATTTCTGTACCTGGCTTGAATTTCTCCCTAGATTTTTTTTTTTTTTTTCTGTCTGTAATGTCGGGCTGCAAATTCTCCACACTTTTATGTTCTGCTTCCTTTTTGATGATTTGCCACTTAGAAATTTCTTCTGCCAGATACCCTAAATTATTCCCCTCAAGTTTAAAGTTCCACAGATCTCTAGGGCAGGGCAAAATGCCATCAGTCTTTTTGCTAAAGCATAGCAAGAATCACCTTTTCTCTGTTCCCAAAAAGTTCCTCATCTTCATCTGAGTCCACCTCAGCCTGAACTTCATTGTCCATATAGCATGTCCATGAGCATTTTGGTCAAAGTCATTCAATAAGTCTCTAGGAAGTTCTAAACTTTCCCACATTTTTTTTGTCTTTTTCTGAGCCCTCCACAACCTCTGTCAGCCAGTTCCAAAGTTGCTTCCACATTTTCAGATATCTTTGTAACAGTGTCCTACTCTCTGTGGTACCAATTAGTCCATTCTCACACTGCTGTAAAGAACTGCCTGGGACTGGGTGATTTATAAAGGAAAGAGGTTTAGTTGACTCGCAGTTCCACATGGCTGGGGAGGCCTCAGGAAACTTACAATCATGGCAGAAGGGGAAGCAAACACATCCTTCTTCACATGGTGGCAGGAGAGAGAAGAATGAGAGAAGTGCAGAGCAAAGTGGGGGAAAAGCCCCTCACAAAGCCATCAGATCTTTTGAGAACTCACTCACTATCATGAGAACAGCATGGGAGAATCATTCCAATGATTTAGTCACCTCCCACAAGGTCCCTCACCCAACATGTGGCGATTACAATTAGGATTACAACTCAAGATAAGATTTGGGTGGAGACACAGAGCCAGACCATATCAGATAGTTTGCAGATATTTTCTTCCATTATGTTGGTTGTCTCTTCACTTTGTTGATTATTTTCTTTGCTGTGCAGAAACTTTTTAACTTGATGTGATTCCATCTGTCCATTTTTGCTTTGGTTTCCTGTCCTTATAGGGTACTACTCAAGAAATCTTTGCCCAGCGAAATGTCCTGGAGAGTTTCCCTGATGTTTTCTTCTAGTCATTTTATAGTTTGAAGTCTTAGTATAAGTCTTTAATCCATTTTGATTTGATTTTTGTATATGGCAAGAGGTAGGGGTCTAATTTCATTCTTCTGCATATGAATATCCAGTTTTCCCAGCACCCTTTATTGAGAAGACTATCCTTTCCCCAATACATATTCTTGGCACCTTTGTCAAAAATGAGTTCACTGTAGGTGTGTTGATTTCTTTCTAGGTTCTTTGTTCTGTTCCATTGTTGTGTTTTTTTTTATGCCAATACCATGCTGTTTTAGTTACTATAGCTCTGTGGTATACCTTGAAGTCAAGTAATGTGATTCCTTTAGTTTTGTTCTTTTTACTAAGGATAGCATTGGTTATTCTTGGTGTGTATGTGTGTGTGGTGTGTGTGGTTCCATATACATTTTAGGATTTTTTTTCTGTTTCTGTGAAGAATGCCATTGGTATTTCGATAGGAATTGCATTGAACCTCGTAGATTGCTTTGGGTAGTAAGGTCATTTTAACAATATTGATTCTTCCACTCCATGAGCATGGAGTATTTTTCCATTTTGTGGTGTTCTCTTTAATTTCTTTCATCAATGTTTTATAGTTCTCATTATAGAGATCTTTTACCTATTTAAAGGTATTCCTAGGTATTTCATTATTTTTTGTAACTATTGTAAATGGGATTGAGTCCTTGATTTTATTCTCAGTTTGATCATTATCAGTGTATAGAAGTGCTACTGGCTGGGTGGAGTGGCTCATGCCTATAATCCCAGCACTTTGGGAGGCTGAGATGGGATGATTGCCTGGGCCAGAAGTTCAAGACAAGGCTGGGCAGTGTAAAGAGACCCCCATCCCCACCAAATATATATATAAAAAATAGCCAGGTGTATTAATCCATTTTCATGCTGCTGATAAGACATACTTGAGACTGGACAATTTACAAACGAAAGGGGCTTATTGGACTTACAGTTCCACATGGCTGGGGAGGCCTCACAATCATGGTGGAAGGTGAAAGGCACATTTCACATGGTAGTAGACAAGAGAAGAGAGCTTGTGCTGGAAAATTCCCCCTTATAATAACCATCAGGTCTCATGAGACTACAGCACAGAAAGACCTGACCCCATGATTAATTTACCTCCCACCAGGCCCCTCCCATAACACGTGGGAATTCAAGATGAGAATCGGATGAGCCAAACCATATTATTCCACCCATGACCCCTCCCAAATCTTATGTCCTCACATTTCAAAACCAATGATTCAAAACCGATCATGTCTTCCCAACAGTTCCCAACAGTTAAAGTCTTAACTTATTTCAGCATTAACAAAAGTCCACAGTCCAAAGTCTCATCTAAGATAAGGCAAGTCCCTTCTGCCTATGAGTCTGTACAATCAAAGCAAGCTAGTTACTTCTTAGATACAACAGGGGTACAGGTATTGGGTAAGTACAGCCATTCCAAATAGGAGACATTGGCCAAAACAAAGAGGCTACAGGTCCCATGCAAGTCCGAAATCCAGTGTGGCAGTCAAATCTTAAAGCTCCAAAATGATCCCCTTTGACTCCATGTCTCACATCCAGGTCATTCTGATGCAAGAAGGTGGTTCCTGTGGTCCTGGGCAGCTTGGCCCCTGTGGTTTTGCAGGGTACACCCTCCATTCTGGCTATTTTCACAGGTGGCATTGCCTACAACTTTTCCAGGTGCATGGTGCAAGGTGTCGGTGGATCTACCATTCTGGGGTCTGGAGAATGGTGGTCCTCTTCTAACAGCTCCACTAGGCAGTGCCTTAGTAGGGACTCTGTGTGGGGACTCCAACCTCACATTTCCCTTCTGCATTGGAGGTTCTCCATGAGGGCCCTGCCCCTGCAGGAAACTTCTGTCTGGGTATCCAGGTGTTTCCATATGTCTCCTGAAATCTAGGAGGAGATTCCAAAACCTAAATTCTTGACTTCTATGCACCCACAGGCTCAGCACCATGTGGAAGCTGCCAAGGCTTTGGGCTTCTACCCTCTGAAGCAACAGCCTGAGCTGTACCTTGGCCTGTTTTAGTCATGGCTGGAGCAGCTGGGACACAGGGACCAAGTGCCTAGACTGTAAACAGCAGAGGGACCCTGGGCCTGGCCCACCAAACCATTTTCCTCCTAGGTCTCCAGACCTGTGATGGAAGAGGCTGTTGTGAAGATCTCTGACATGCCTTGGAGACATTTTCCCCATTGCCTTGGGGATTAACATTCGGCTCCTTGTTGCTTATGCAAATTTCTGCAGCCAGCTCAAATTTATCCTCAGAAAATAGGTTTTTCTTTTCTATCACATTGTCAGGCTGCAAATTTTCCAAACTTTTGTGCTCTGCTTCCCTTATGAAATTGAATGCCTTTAAGAGTACCCAAGTCACCTCTTGAATGCTTTGCTGCTTAGATATTTCTTCTGCCAGATATCCTAAATCATTCATCTCTCTTAAGTTGAAAGTTCCACAAATCTCTAGTGCAGGGACCAAATGCTGCCATTCTCTTTGCTAAAACACAACAATAGCCACCTTTGCTCCAGTTCCCAACAAGTTCTTCATCTCCATCTGAGACCACCTCAGCCAGAACCTTATTGTCCATATCACTATCAGGGTTTTGGTCAAAGCCATTCAATAAGTCTCTAGGAAGTTCCAAGCTTTCCCACATTTTCCTGTATTCTTTGAGCCCTCCAAACTGTTCCAAGTTTGCATGTTACCAAGTTCCAAAGTCACTTCCACATTTTCAGGTATCTTTTCAGCATTGCCCCACTCTGCTGGTATCAATTTACTGTATCAATCTGTTTTCATGCTGCTGATAAAGACATACCTGAGACTGGGTAATTTACAAAAGAAAGAGATTTATTTGGACTTACCGTTCCATGTGACTGGGGAAGCCTTGCAATCATGGTGTAAGGCAAGGAGGAGCAAGTCACATCTTATGTGGATAGTGACAGGCAAAGGGAAAAAAACTTGTGCAGGGAAACTCTCCCATATAATAACCATCAGATCTTGTGAGACTTACTCACTATCATGAGAACAGCACGGGAAAGACCTACCTCCATGATTCATTTATCTCCCACTGGGTCCATCCCACAACACGTGGGAATTCATGATGAGATTTGGGTGGGGACACAGCCAAGCCATATCACCAGGTATGGTGGCATGTGCCTGTAGTCCCAGCTACTTGAGAGGATCACTTGAGTCCCAGAGTTCAGGACTGCAGTGAGTGAACTATGATTGTGCCATTGCACTTCAGCCTGGGTGACAGAGTAAGACCCTGTCTCTTAAAAATAAAAGAAAAAAAGAAATGCTACTGATTTTTATACATTTTGTATCCTGAATATTTACTGAATTTGGTTCCCAAAATTTTGGGGTTTTCTATGTGTATGATCATATCATTACCAAGAAGAGATCATCTTAATTCCTCTTTTTCAATTTGGATGCCGTTTATTTCTTTCTACTTCCTGATTGTACTGGCTAGGACTTCTAGTATTATGTTGAACAGGAGTGGTGAAAGTAGAAATCATTGTCTTGGCCAGGCGCGGTGGCTCAAGCCTGTAATCCCAGCACTTTGGGAGGCCGAGACGGGCGGATCACGAGGTCAGGAGATCGAGACCATCCTGGCTAACACGGTGAAACCCCGTCTCTACTAAAAACTACAAAAAACTAGCCGGGCGAGGTGGTGGCGCCTGTAGTCCCAGCTACCCGGGAGGCTGAGGCAGGAGAATGGCGTGAACCCGGGAGGCGGAGCTTGCAGTGAGCTGAGATCGGGCCACAGCACTCCAGCCTGGGCGACAGAGCGAGACTCCGTCTCAAAAAAAAAAAAAAAAAAAAAAAAAAAAAAAAAGAAATCATTGTCTTGTTTTAGTTTTAGGGGGAATGCCTTGAAATTTTCCACATTCAGTATGATGTTGGCTATAGGTTCGTCATATATGGCTTTTATTATTTTGAGGTATGTTCCTTCTATGCCTGTCTTGGGGAGGGTTTTTATTTTTTTAAATCATGATAGGATATTAAATTTTATTGAATGCCTTTTTTGCATCTATTGAGATGATCATATCATTTTTGTTTTTAATTCTCTTTATATGGTGAGTCACATTTATTGATTTGCATATATTGAAATATTCTTGCATCTCTGGAATAAACCCCATTTGATCATGGTGTATTATGTTTTTGATGTACTGTTGGATTTGGTTTTCTCATATTTTTTGAGGGTTTTTATATCTATTTTCATCAGGGATACTGGTCTGTAGTTTTGCTTTTTTTTTGTTATGTCTTTGCCTGCCTTTCATATCAGGGTGATACTGGTTTCATAGGATGAGTTAGGGAGGATTTCCTTCCCTCAATTTTTTGGAACAGTTTCAGTAGGACTGATACTGTTTCTTTTTTGTACTTTTGGTAGATTTCAGCTGTGAATCCCTCCCATCCTGGGCTTTCCTTTATTGGGAAAGTTTTTATTACTGATTCAATCTCACTACTCATTTTGGTCTGTTTAGGGTTTCTATATTTTCAAGGTTCTATGAACTTTGGAAAAGTTCAATCTTGGAAGGTTCTATGTGTTCAGGAATTTATTCATTTCCTCTAGCATTTCTAGTTTGTCAATGTAGAGATGTTCACAGTGGTTTCTGTTTATCAATTGTATGTCTGTGGCTTCAGTTATAATGTCTCCTTTTTAAAATTTCTGATTGAATTGTCTCCTTTTCTTGGTCAATCTAGCTAGTGTTCTATCAATTTTGTTTATATTTACAGAAAACAAACTTTTCATTTGGTTGATTCTTTTTTTTTGGTCTCAATTTCATTTGATTCTGCTCTGATCTTTGAATTTTTTAAATTCTGCTAATTGCAGTTTTGGTTCTATATTGCTCTTCTAGTTTCTTGAGGTGCAATGTTAGGTTGTTAATTTGTGATCTTTCTGTCCTTTTGATGTAGAAATTTATTGCTAAAAACTTCCTTCTTAGTCTTTTCTTATATCCCAAAGGTTTTGGTACATTGTGTCTCTTTTTATTCATTTCCAAAAGTTTTAAAATTTACCTCTTAATTTTGTCCTTGACCCAAAGATTATTCAGGAGAAGATTGTTGAGTTTTCATGTCTTTGTGCATTTTTGAGAGTTCCTCTTAAAATTGATTTCTAGTTGTATTCCACTGTGGTCTGAGAAGTGACTTGATATGATAATTAAAATTTAGCAGAGAGAGTCAATGTATTTGATTAGGAAAAGTAAATGGAAAATAGAATGTAATCATGGCAATTATTGGGATTTTACTCTGCAAATTACAGAATTTTTTTAGTGCTATTTGGAAACAAATTACATAACCTTACTTTGTAATCAAAGAGAACTAATTCTATTTCTTTCTTGTCATATTCTGTTAGACTTGAACTATATCTAGACTATGATAAGGATTTAGTATTATGCTTTTACTCATCACAAACCAGATCTTCAAATCCTATATTCTCATAACCATTTGTGGATAGAAGATTCATAAAACCTCACAAATTTCTACTATCTGAATGAGAGCCTAGCAAATAGGATAGCTATGTTATTATAGCACAGAAACAAAACCAGCGTTATAAAACAGAAGCAACAAATTCAAATGTTCCATGTTCCTTTTTTCCTTCAGATACTCTTCTTACATTATTATCACTTGTAAGAAACCTTACCACTCCTATATGCCACTTCTAGTCAGTTCTAATATTACCCTGTTGTTTCTGTCTATGTCATTGAGAATGAACACATGAAAGACTGATCTGAAAATCAATAATAATGATAGTAACCCATATTATTTTGAGGACTTGCTAGATTCAAGGTATTATGAATTAAGCACTAAGATAGACACTATTAATATCCTCAATTTTCAGATGAAGAAATAAAGTCTTAAGACTAAGATGTTTACAAAAAGGAAAGTGACGATTTAGGAATTTCTGAAATTTACACAGCTAGTAAGTTGTGGAACAGAGATTCAATCAGGTCCGTTTGACACAAAAGTCCAAGTTTAAACACATACTACTCACACCTACCCACATTCTTGCCATCATAAAATATTTAGGTCCACTACTCACAGTATCTGCCCCCATAAGAGAACTCATATACCATTAATTTACTCTGTCTTATACACAAGATATTGTTTCAAAATTAGAATAATCTAGGCTCACACTGAACAATTCTCTTACTGAATGGACTAGGTCAAAATTAGTTAGTTAAACATGACTCTGACTTCTCCTTTTGTCTTTCATATGCCAACAATCAAAATGTATTTTCTACCAACTCCAGTTATCTGACTACAGTCATACCATCCACCAAATTATTTTCAATATTGTCTTGACAATCCACCTTATCACTCACAAATATAGATGATTCTATAGTTCCCAAACTCAATTTTTATCTTAGCTCCCAGAAATCCTCCAACCAAGTAATTCAAGAAGATGATAGATGTACAACAAAAGTATATTTTTTTGAATTATTTTCATCCAACCAAATAATTCAAGAAGATGATTGGTATACAACAAAAATATATATTTCCAGAGAGCTCAATATGAAACCTCTGCCCAGTACAGAGGGGGAGTGACTCCTTCCTGAAACTCAGATACACTGAAACCAAGAGCATGTGAAAACAAAGGTAAGCAACATTTTCAAATATTTAAAATCTGTTTAACAACTCTGTTTAAAACAAAACAGCTAATGCATAGAGAAAACAAGTTGTAAAAATACATGAGGAATGACAACTGTTTAGTATTCACTATTCCAAAAAGTGCTATAAGAATCTGTAAAGTACCTATACCCAGAGATGATAGCACTTTCCACCAGGAAAGTTAGAGAAGATGTCAAAATATGAAAGTTGAATTATATTGAAAACTAAGACAAAATAATAAAAGCATATTCAAAAATTTCCCCTATGTGATTTCATTCACAGATATTGCCAGTTGACATATTCCCTGACTCTTTAAACCTAGGTGTATCTGGGCTCTGTTTCACATCCACCAATGAGCTGTAAAAACTTGGGAAAAATATTTAACTCCCAGGAGCCTAATATTTCTGCATTTGTTAACAGGGATACTAGTACCTATCTTACAAAGTTGATGTGAGGATTATCGACAGTGTTTATAATGCATCTGGCACAGTGCCTAACAAACACACACACACACAGGAAATGATGCCTATAATTATTATAAATTATATAAGAACAAGAAGGACATGAACAAGTCTGAGTTTTACAAAATTACTCTGCAAGGGTCTGAAGGTATTACAAGGGAGAAGAAACTAGTAGTTGGAAAAACACCCAGAAGGTGTTCGAAAGAAAACTAAATTGTTCAAAAGAAAACTAATGAATACTTCAACTAAAGAGGAAACAATGAGGATGGGGAACAGGAGATGACCTTGAAAGATATTTAGAAAGGTAATTAATAGGACTTGGTAACTAATAAGATTTGGGGGATTTGGGAGATTGTTGGATAATGAAGAACAGCTGTTAGAAATATCAATAAGTTAAATATAAGACATATCAAATAGTTGTTGTTATTTTTTTGAATAACAAAAAGATACTTCTAACAGCATGACAGCAAGACCAGTCAGGTGGGATAAGTGAATGTTACGAGCCTGAAGAAAGGTGGAGTAGATAAAAATGGAGATTAAGACATGGAAGGAGCTATTAGAAAGTAGAAGTTTGTACCTTGCTAGTGATTAAATGGGGAGTCAAGAAGACATACTAGTGAAAGATAAGTGCTCATTGAAGATACTACCATTACTTAGAAAGAATCCCAAAACTCATAGAGCTAATTAACTCTAAGGTTTCAGCTGATAAGTTCATGTGAAATATTATTGGTTTTCTCAGTATTGACATCCCAAATTTGTCTCTTGAAGTACAAAATCTGGCTTGATTTTTAAAATCCATAATGTTTACCTTTTTTCCTTTGGTTCATATTAAAAACTCTATTTTTAATTTTTTAAATTTCTTTAGATTCAGAGGGTACATGTACAGGTTTGTTATATGGGTATATTGTATGATGTTGAGGTTTGGGCTTCTAATATTCCCATTGCCAATTGAACGTATTGCCCAAAAGGTAGTTTTTCAACCCTTTCTCCCTTTCCTCCCTTTCCCTTTCTGGAATCCCCAGTGTTCATTTTTTTCCCATCTTTTTGGCCATGTATGCTCAATGTTTAGCTCCTACTTATAAGTGAGAATATGCTATATTTTATTTTCTCTTTCTGTGTTAATTCACTTAGAATAATGGGCTCTAGCTGCATCCATGTTGGTGCAAAGATCATGATTTTGTTCTTTTTATGTCTGTGTGGTATTCCATGGGGTATACGTACCACATTTACTTTGTCCAGTTTACTGTTGATGGGCACCTGGGTTGATTCCATGTTTTTGCTGTTGTGAATAGTGCTGCAGTAAATAAAATGAGTGCAGGAGATTTTTTGGTAGAACAGTTTATTTTCCTTTTGGTATATACCCAGTAATGGGATTGCTGGGTCAAATGATAGTTTCATTTTCAGTTCTTTGAGAAATATCCACACTGCTTTCCAAGGGGCTAAACTATATCCACACTGCTTTCCAAGGAGCTAACTAATATACATTCCCACCAATAGTGTATAAGCATTCCCTTTTTTCTGCAACCTCACCAACATCTGTTATTTTTTGCCTTTCTATTAAAAAGTTGTTACTAAAGAAGTTAGTATTAGTATGACATGTATCACACTGAGCAAGAATAAACCTGGCTAGGAGAGTGATTTATTAAAGGATGATTTTATCCATTTTTGACAGTGATAGTAAAGTAGGCACTGTTTAACTCAAGATATGTTATCTATAGATACAGTTATATTATTTATAGAGAAAGGTCACTGTATAATATTTAGAGATACAGTATCCAAAGGCACTTAATTCAGTTTTTGATGAAGACAGTCAAATATTAGTTTTTAAATATCTCAACCCTTGTTTTTGAATAAAAACTGTATGCATTCCACTCTACAGTTAACTTCAGCATGCATAGTCACTTCAACTAAGTACTTATCCATTGTGTTCTGTCTACTTCTTTGCTAAAGGAATGATGAGAACCCCTTACTAGCATGACCAAGAAAATAATATTTGCTTTGCACCTGGTTGGAGTTCTTTGTTATTGCTATTTTTCAAATCCCTTCCTGCTAATTCCACAGAAATCTTTCTTTCTCCTGTGCTTGTTGCTGTACCTGTTCTTTGGCAATGAACAGGGGAAAAGAGCCACTCCCTCACTGAGATCCACACTGAAAATGGATTTCCTATTATATAATATTATGATCCTTCCTGAGAAACACCATGAAACTGCAGTCAAATATTTTTATTTTGCACATTGGTGTGAGCAATTAATACTTCATTTTGAAGCTTCAAATGTTTACCAGCTTGGGCAACATAGTAAGACCCCATCTCTGCAAAAACCAAGAAATTAGCCAGGCTTGGTGGCACATGCCTGTAGTCCTAATGCCTGTAGTCCTAGCTATTTGGGAGGCTGAGGCTGGAGGATTGCTTGAGCCCCGGAGTTTGAGGCTGCAGTGAGCTATAATCCTACCATCGCACTTCAGCCTGGGCAACAGACTGAGACTCTGTCTCTAAACAAAAAAATAACAAAAAAGAAACTTCAAGTTTTTGCAGTGTGTTGGAAAATCCCTATTTGGTGTTTGAATAATTGAAACATTTAATCTTAATGAAGGATGAAGCCTCAGTGATAAATTTCCAAGGCATGCATAATCTCTTATATTGCATTCTTGAAAGATGATCATTTAGGTTCTACTTGATTACTTGCAGTAATGGGATGCTCACTCTGTGAGGCAACCCATTTTATTGTTAGATGGGTTTAGTTGTTAAATTGTTATAATCTCTGTTCTAAGACAGATGTAATTGAATTCTTGAAATTAATAACTCAAATCTATTGGCTTCTTACTGTTCTTAGGATTAAGACATATTTCTTATCCTGGCCTATCAGTTCTTTCTGTTATGGCTTCTGTCTACCTCTTCACCATCATATTGTATGATTCTTTTCTTAACCAATCACTTCTAGCCAGACTGGGTTTCTTTTAGTTTTTCTTTCTTTGTTTTACTCTTCTTCTATAGAGGCTTTTCTTTTGCTTTCCTTCATCCTAGGTAGCTCTCTTCCTAATTTTCTTTCAGCTTTCACCAAACTAACCTTTTTTTTAAAAATTAAAAATATGGAACACTCCATGAATCTGTGTGTCATCCTTGTGCAGGGGCCATGCTAATCTTCTCTGTATCATTCCAATTTTAGTATATGTGCTCCTAAAGTGAGCACCAAACTAACCTTTGTCTTTTAGATCTCAACACAATCATTTCTTTAATTAAGCGTTCCATGATCTGCCTCATTAGATCAAATTCTCCAGCTATGTGCATTCATAGTGCTCTGTACTTCTTTGTAGCTTATATCACAGTTGTGATTTTAATTCATCAGTGATTAATAATGTATTTTTAACCTCTGTCTCAGTATTTTTGTTCACTATGTATCATCAGCGTTTATCACAGCACCTGACTCATGGCAGGTGTGCAGTAAATATTTGTTGAATAAAATGAGTGAAAAATAATAATACATTTGCATTTTAGATACATTGGAAGATATTGGTTCTTCTATATGACAATACTTTAAAAAATGTTGAGACAGCTAGAATGTGTCTTTGTCTTTCAGATGAAAAGGCTATACATATCCTGTGCTTAGATTGTGTTTCCTCTGAAAAACCACAGTCCTCCCCCATGCCTGCTCTCCTCTGCAAGCATTCAGATTAGTCAGTGTGCCTTGTACTGTATAGTAAGGCACTTGTTTCTTCAAGTGAGGCCCCACTTTTGAGAATTCCTGTAGGTTCCAGAAATCTATGTTAGAATAAGAAATAGCTTTTATGAGATTAGCCTCGAGTATGATTTTAAGCTTTTGGTTTATTTTACATGCAGTCGTTTAATTTCCATATGGGTCATCTTTTGAAGAAAAGCTTTTGGTTTCTGTTAGATTTATTTCTTTTCAGGACTCAGATGTAGATGGGCATGGGATTCCTTGAACTATGATTAAAAGAAATTTATTTCTGTAATCCCTAAAAATCATTGTGAAATTTTTTGTGTAAGTGAAATCATGAGCTTCAAAATCAGTAATACGGAGTAAGTATTTCTTGGACAGCATTTCACAATAAAAACCCATATTCACCCTTGTGATTTAGGAGGAAACAATGAAAGTTGCAGCAAGTAGAAATTAAAGACTGAAATAAAGTATACTATTACTTTTTTATATGCTTCAGCATGAACACAGTCAGTATATGTGTATGTTGGTCATTGTTAGCCTTTCTCATATAGATTAGATAGCAAATTAATAAATGTTTATTGCTTGTCTACTATCTGTCACATACTAAGCTAGGTGCTATTTTACTGTCTCAGAATAATAGCTTATTTTTCTGTTTATACAGTTAATACAATTTCAAAGTAGAACATTTGGAAAATACAGAGAACACAAATACTTTTACCCTCTACTGTTAACACTTTGGTATGTTTGTTTTTATTTAATATTCATTTAATAACTATTGAGTGCATATAATTTGCCATCAATTGTTCTAGAAACTAGGGATACATCAGTTAACAAAATACATGAAATTCTTTTTCTTATGGAGCTTACTACCTAGTGAGGAGAGATATAAAATAAAGTACTTAATATGTCAGCTGGTAAGCACCACAAAAAATAAAACAGAGTAGGGGGATAAAGAATATACCTAAGGTAGAAAGGAAAGACATTTCTAATAAAGTGACATTTGATTAGAGAACTGAATAACTTGAGAGAGGTATAGGGTTAATCAGGCAGAGGCAATAGCAAGTGCAAGGGCTTTGTGGCAAGAGTGTACATGGTGTAGATGGCATATTGGAGACACATCAAACTTGTCACTGTGGCTACAGCAGAGGGAGCAAAGGAGGGATCTGACTTGTGTTTAAAAAGATCCACTGTCAAGCTGTGTGGAGAATGACTTTGACGAGTTGACAGAAGTAGGCTTCACGGCCGGGTGCGGTGGCTCAAGCCTGTAATCCCAGCACTTTGGGAGGCCGAGACGGGCGGATCACGAGGTCAGGAGATCGAGACCATCCTGGCTAACACGGTGAAACCCCGTCTCTACTAAAAAAAAAATACAAACACTAGCCGGGCGAGGTGGCGGGCGCCTGTAGTCCCAGCTACTCCGGAGGCTGAGGCAGGAGAATGGCATAAACCCAGGAGGCAGAGCTTGCAGTGAGCTGAGATCCGGCCACTGCACTCCAGTCTGGGCGACAGAGCGAGACTCCGCCTCAAAAAAAAAAAAAAAAAAAAAAAAAAAAAAGAAGTAGGCTTCACACGATTGGTAATAACAAACTTCTCTGAGCCAAAGGAGGATGTCTGAACCCATCGCAAAGAGGATAAAAACCTTGAAAAAAGAGTACATGAATGGCTAACTAGAATAAGCAGCATAGAGAAGACCTCAAATGACCTGATGGAGTTGAAAACCATGGCACGAGAACTACGTGAGGCATGCATAAGCTTCAGTAGCCGATTTGATCAAGTGGAAGAAAGGGTATCAGTGATTGAGGATCAAATGAATGAAATGAAGTGAGAAGAGAAGTTTAGAGAAAAAAGAGTAAAAAGAAACAAAGCCTCCAAGAACTATGGGACTACGTGAAAAGACCAAATCTACGTCTGATTGGTGTACTGGAAAGTGATGGGGAGATGGAAGAAAGTTGCATGACACTCTTCAGGATACTATCCAGGAGAACTTCCCCAACCTAGCAAGGCAGGCTAGCATTCAAATTCAGAAAATACAGAGAATACCACAAAGATATTCCTCGAGAAGAGCAACACCAGGAAACATAATTGTCAGATCCACCAAAGCTGAAATGAAGGAAAAAATGGTAAGGGCAACCAGAGAGGTCGGGTAACCCACAAAAGGAAGTCCATCAGACTAATAGCGGATCTCTCAGCAGAAACTCTGTAAGCCAAAAGAGAGTGGGGGCCAATATTCAACATTCTTAAAGAAAAGCATTTTCAACCCAGAACTTCATATCCAGCCAAACTAAGTTTCATAAGTGAAGGAGAAATAAAATCCTTTACAGACAAGCAAATGCTTAGAGATTTTTGTCACCACCAGGCTTGCCTTACAAGAGCTCCTGAAGGAAGCACTAAACATGGATGGGAACAACTGGTACCAGCCCCTGCAAAAACGTGCCAAATTGTAAAGACCATCGATGCTATGAAGAAACTGGATCAACTAATGAACAAAATAACCAGTTAATATCATAATGGCAGGATCAAGTTCACACATAACAATATTAACCTTAAATGTAAATGGACTAAATGGTCCAATTAAAAGACACAGACTGGCAAACTGGATAAAGAGTCAAGACCCATCAGTCTGCTGTATTCAGGAGACCCATCTCACATGCAGAGACATACATAGGCTCAGAATAAAGGGATGGAGGAAGATCTACCAAGCAAATGGAGAACAAAAAGAAGCAGGGATTGCAATCCTAGTCTCTGATAAAACAGACTTTAAACCAACAAAGATCAGAAGAGACAAAGAAGGCCATTACATAATGGTAAAGAGATCAATTCAACAAGAACAGCCAACTATTCTAAAGATATATGCGCCCAATACAGTAGCACCCAAATACATAAAGCAAGTCCTTAAAGACCTACAAAGAGACTTAGACTGCCACACAATAGTATTGGGAGACTTTAACACCCCACTGTCAATATTAGACAGATCAATTAGACAGAAAGTTAGCGAGGATATCCAGGACTTGAACTCATCTCTGCACCAAGCAGACCTAAGAGACATCTACAGAACTCTCCACCCAAATCAAGAGAATATACATTTATCTCAGCACCACATGGCAATTATTCCAAAATTGACCACATAATTGGAAGTAAAACACTCTCTCAGCAAATGTAAATAAACAGAAATCACAACAAACTGTCTCTCAGA
>NC_045446.1:75680470-75685559 GCF_002776525.5 Piliocolobus tephrosceles | reverse complement strand
TCTGAGAGACAGTTTGTTGTGATTTCTGTTTATTTACATTTGCTGAGGAGTGTTTTTACTTCCAATTATGTGGTCAATTTTAGAATAAATGCAATGTGATGCTGAGAAGAATGTATATTCTCTTGTATTGGGGTGGAGAGTTCTATAGATGTCTATTAGGTCCTCTTGTTCCAGAGCTGAGTTCAAGTCCTGGATAGATTTGTTAATTTTCTGTCTCGTTCTGTCTAATATTGACAGTGGGGTGTTAAAGTCTCCCATTATTATTGTGTGGGAGGCTAAGTCTCTTCGTAGGTCTCTAAGAACTTGTTTTATAAAGGTGGGTGCTTCTATATTAGGTGCATATATTTTTAGAATAGTTAGCTGTTCTTGTTGAATTGATCTCTTTACCATTATGTAATGGCCTTCTTTGTCTCTTTTGATCTTTGTTGTTTTAAAGTCTGTTTTATCAGAGACTAGGATTGCAACTCCTGCTTTTTTTTTTTTTTTTTTCCATTTGCTTCGTAGATTTTCCTCCATCCCTTTATTTTAAGTCTATGGGTGTCTTTGCCTATGAGATGGGTCTCCTGAGTACAGCACACTGATGGGTCTTGACTCTATCCAATTTGGCTGTCTTTTTCTTTTAATTGGGGCATTTAGCCCATTTACGTTTAAGGTTAATAATGTTATGTGTGAATTTGGTTTTGTTATTATGATGCTAGCTGGTTATTTTGCCTGTTAATTGTTGTGGTTTCTTCATAGCATCAGTGGTCTTTACAGTTTGGCATGTTTTTGCAGTGGCTGGTAGCAGTTATTCCTATCCATGTTTAGTGCTTCCTTCAGGAGCTCCTGTAAGGCAGGCCTGGTGGTGACAAAATCTCTCAGCATTTACTTCTCTGTAAAATATTTTATTCCTCCTTCACTTATGAAGCTTAGTTTGGCTGGATGTGAAATTCTGGGTTGAAAATTATTTTCTTTAAGAATGTTGAATATTGGCCCCCCATCTCTTTTGGCTTGTGTTTCTGCTGAGAGATCCGCTGTTAGTCTGATGAGCTTCCCTTTGTGGGTAACCTGACATTTCTCTCTGGCTACCTTAACATTTTTTCCTTCATTTCAACCTTGGTGAAATTGACAATTATGTGTCTTGGTGTTGCTCTTTTCAAGAAGTATCCTTGTGGTGTTCTCTGTATTTCCTGAATTTGAATGTTGGCCTGCCTTGCTAGGTTGGGGAAATTCTCCTGGATAATATCTTGAAGAGTGTTTTCTATCTGCTTCCATTCTCCCCGTCACTTTTCGATACACCAATCAAATGTAGATTTGGTCTTTTCACATAGTCCCAGATTTCTTGGAGCCTTTGTTCATTTGTTTTCACTCTGTTTTCTCTAATCTTGTCTCCTTGTTTTATTTCACTGATTTCATCTTCAGTCACTGATATCCTTTCTTCCAGTTGATCGAATTGGCTATTAAAGTTTGTGTATGCTTCACTAAATTCTCATACTGTGTTTTTCAGCTCCATCAGGTCATTTAAGCTCTTCTCTACACTGGTTTTTCTAGTTAGCCGTTCATCTAACCTCTTTTTCAAGGATTTAACTTCCTTGTGATGGGTTAGAACATGCTCCTTTAGCTCAGAGAAGTTCGTTATTACTGACCTTCTGAAGCCTACTTCTGTCAACTCATCAAACTCATTCTCCATTCAATTTTTTTCCCTTGCTGGTGAGGAGTTGTGTTCCTTTGGAGTAGAACAGGCGTTCTAGTTTTTGGAATTTTCAGCCATTCTGCTGTGGTTTCTCCCCATCTTTGTGGTTTTATCTAGCTTTCATCTTTGAAGTCAGTGACCTTTGACTGTAGTCTCTGAGTGGACATCCTTTTTGTTGATGTTGATACTATTCCTTTCTGTTTGTTAGTTTTCCTTCTAACAGGCGGGTCTCTCAGCTGCAGGTCTGTTGGAGTTTGCTGGAGGTCCACTCCAGGCCCTGTTTACCTGGGTGTCACCATTGGAGGCTGCAGAACAGCAAATATTGCTGCCTGATCCTTCATCTGGAAGCTTCATCCCAGAGGGCCACCCGCCTGTATGAGGTGTCTGTTGGCCCCTACTGGGAGGTGTCTCCCAGTCAGGCTACATGGGGATCAAGGACCCACTTGAGGAAGCAGTCTGTCCATTATTGGAGCTCGAACACCGTACTGGGAGAACCACTTCTCTTGTCAAAGCTGTCCATCAGGGATGTTTAAGTGTGCAGAAGCTGTTTGCTGCCTTTTGTTGAGATATGCCCTGCCCCCAGAGGTGGAATCTGGAGAGACAGTAGATTTTGCTGAGCTGCAGTGGCCTTTGCCCAGTTTGAGCTTCCCTGCCAATTTGTTTACAATGTGAGCATAAAAGTGCCTCCTCAAGCCTCAGCAATGGTGGATGCTCCTCCCTTTGCCAAATTCCCATGTCACAGGTCAATCTCAGACTGCTGCGCTAGCAGCGAGCAATGCTTCTTGGGAGTGGCACCCACTGAGCCAGGCACAGGAGGGGATCTCCTGGTCTGCTGGTTGTGAAGACTGTGGGAAAAGCACAGTATTTGGGCAGGAGTGTACTCTTCCTCCAGGTAAAGTCACTCATGGCTTCCCTTGGCTAGGAAAGGGAAATCCCCTGACCCCTTGCACTTCCTATGTGATGCAATGCCCCACCCTGCTTCGGCTCGCCCTCTGTGGGCTGCACCTACTGTCCAACCACTCCCAATGAGATGAACCAGGTACCTCAGTTGGAAATGCAGATATCACCCATGTACTGCATTGATATCGCTGGGAGTTGTAGACCAGAGCTGTTCCTATTTGGCCATCTTGGAAGCCAATCGTGTGTCACATTTTCTTTATGCAGTCTATCATTGATGGGCATTTGGGTTGGTTCCAAATCTTTGCTATTGTAAATAGTGCTGCAGTAAACATACATATGCATGTGTTTTTGTAATAGAATGATTTATAATCCTTTGGGCATATACCCAGTAATGGGATTGCTGGGTCAAATGGTATTTGGTTCTAGATCCTTGAGGAATCATCACATTGTCTTCTACAATGGTTAAACTAATTTACACTCCCACCAACAGTGTAAAAGCATTCCTATTTCTCCACATCCTCACCAGCATCTGTTGTTTCCTGACTTTTTAATGATCACCATTCTAACTGGCATGAGATGGTATCTCATTGTGGTTTTCATTTGCATTTCTCTAATGACTAGTGATGATGAGCTTTTTTTCATGTTTGTTGGCTGCATAAATGTCTTCTTTTGAGGAGCATCTGTTCATATCTTTTGCCTACTTTTTGATGGGATTGTTTGTTTTTTCTTGTAATTTTGTTTAAGTTCCTTGTAGAGTCTGGGTATTAGACCTTCATCAGATGGGTAGATTTCAGAAATTTTCTCCCATTCTCTAGGTTGCCTGTTCACTTCTAGAGTATATTTCTAGGAGATGAATTGCTGGATTTTAGAGAATGTGATTCTTCTATATAACGAGGTATTGCCAGCTTTCAGAGTTGGTATACCAAGTTAAACATTCAACAACAGTGGTGTTATATTGTTCTACATCTTTGCCAAAATGTTTATTGTCAGTACTTTTGCCAATGTAGTGGATGAGTATTTGCTTATTGTGGTTTTAATTTGCATTATTTTAATTATTAATGAGGTTAATAATATCTTTCTGTGTTCATTGGCCATTTGTATATTATTATTTTTGTAAAATATCTCTTTAAATCTCTTGACTACTATTGTAACAGGTTGTCTTTTCTTATTGATATGTGGGACTTTGTTATAAAATCCATGACTGAGGCCTTTGTTGTTTGTTTAATGGGATAAATGTCTCATTTAGTGGCATGTTTTTCACTATTTTTTATGGCATCACTTTTACTCTATGGTTGTTGCTTTTTGTATTTTCTTTTAAAAAACCACTCTACAACCTAAAGTTATTTAAGTATATCTTCTATATATCTTTGAAGAGCTTCATAATTTCTTGTTTCATATTTGGTCTTAACTTTCTTTTAAAACCAAAACTCTTTAATGGTTTATTTTGCAAATGTGCTTTTGAAATACTTAATTTATCATTTTTTATGAGGTTCATTAATCTTTGGACTCTCTAAAGATAAAACACACTGAAGGCATTTTCCAAGAGTATTTTATAAGCTTATTAATATATAAAAAGTATGTCAGCCGCCTAATCTAGGACACTGTCTTACTTTTAAGATTAAAAAAAGCCCCTCCAAATTTGAACATTGCTTACTTTCCATTTTCTTAAAAAATCTTTTTTGTGTATGCTTTGTTACCTAACGCAATGGAGTGAATGAAATAAAGATAGTGGTTCTGTTTTTCTCAGTTACCACATCAACCAAGATTTTAGACTGTAAATGTATAACTAGGTAGAGTGAGCTATTTTGTTCAGAAAATTTTTTTTGAGAACAATTGCCTTTTTTTTCTAAGGCTTTAATTATTTTCTACCTTGTTTGGCACATGGATAATTTACCAAAAATCAATAAATGTTATAAAGTAAAATAAAGTAGAATAAGATAAAAGATAGTGAGCTCTGCTGTGGTTCAAGTGATGGTGTTCCCTTCAACATTCATGTTGAAATGTATTCCCAATGCAACAGTATTAAAGATGTAATCTTGGGAGGTAATTAAGTCATGAAGGCTCTGCCCTCACAAGTGGGATTAGTATCCTTATATAAGGGGTCAAGATCGAAGGAAGCACTCTCTTGCTCTCTCTCTCTTCTGTCATATGAAGACATGATTTTTCTTTCCCCTTGAGGATGCAGCAACTAGGAACTATCTTGGAAATATGGAGCAACCCTCACTAAATACCAGTCCTACTGGTGCCTTCATCTTGGAATTCCCAGCCTCCAGAACCATGAAAAATAAATTTCTTTTTCTCATTCTTTCTTTCCTTTCATCTTTTTTTATATCCCTCTCTTCCCTCCCTTCCTTCTTCCTTCCTTCCCTCCTTTCCTTCCTCCCTCCTTCCCTTCCTCTCTCTCTCTTTCCTCCCTTCCTTCCTTTCTTTTCTCTTTCTTTTCTCTTTCTTTTCTTTTTCTTCTCTTTTCTCTTTCTTTCTTTCTTTCTTTCTTTCTTTCTTTCTTTCTTTCTTTCT
>NC_045446.1:75498412-75680460 GCF_002776525.5 Piliocolobus tephrosceles | reverse complement strand
TCTTTCTTTCTTTCTTTCTTTCTTTCTTTCTTTCTTTCTTTCTTTCTTTCTTTCTTTCTTTCTTTTCTTTCTTCCTTTCTTTCCTCTCTCTCTCTCTCTCTCTTTTTCTCTCCCCCTCCCCTCCTCTTCCCTCCCTTCCCCTCCTTTCCCTTCTCCTCTCCTCCCCTCCCCTTCTCTCCTCTCCGACTTAGGATCCTGCTCTGTTACCCAGGCTGCAGTGCAGGGGCACAATCATAGCTCGCTGCACCTCAAACTCCTGGGATTAAGCAGTTCTCCTGCCTTAGCCTCCCAAGTAGTTGTTATTACAGACACATGCCACTGAACCCAGCTAAATTTCTATTGTTTATAAATTATGCAGTTCATGGTATTTTGTTTTAGCAACAGAAACATACTAAGGCAGGGTTATTTTGGATGAGGTCAAAGAAGTCCTCTTTAGAAGGTGACATTTAAGCAGAGACTTAGTGAAATGAGGAGTAAGGCTTGAAAAGATCTTGGAGAAAAGCAGAGAGAGCAGCAACTGCAAATGCCATAAGATGGAAATAAGTAAGATAGTGTGGTTGGAGGACAGTGTAGTTGTAAGTTTATTCAGTTTCTAGTTGTATTTGAAAATGCCTTCAAAAGCAATTTAAAATCTGCTGGTTTTAATCTAATGCATTGCACCTTATGTACTACTACCATATAACATTTCTTGGGTACTTTAATCAACTCATCAGTACTCAGTTCATAACCCTCCTGATTACTAGTTGTTTCTCATTATTTCAACATATTTTTACTTGAAGTTGGCCTGTCAATATGCAATATGACTCAGGAAAATTGTTAGCCATGGTTTTTAAAATAAAGCTGTGTTTTTTTTGTTTTTTGTTTTTTGTTTTTTTTTTTTTACCTTGGAGTATGATACTTAGCACTAACTCCTTGAAAAGTCACTCCAACAAAAATCAACATCTTCAGCTTGAAATGTCTGACCTTCTGACTTTTAATTTAGGGCATGTAAAAGCAACTTATTTTTTCTTTTTATACCTTAACAATATGATGTTTCTCCCTATCAACCATTATTTGAGCTACTCATTGTACCTCAGGTTCAGCTGCTAGAAGAAGTTCATTGTTTATCCTTTTAAGGTACCTCCCTAGGGACACTCTGTGAATTTTAGTGTGCCATGTAACCTATATTTTAAGTCAGACCATCCCAAATATACCCTCCCAATTTGATGCTAATATATCCAGTTGCATTCATTTGACATAATAAAGGGAAACAGACACTTAATTTTATTTGTATAAATCTATTTTGTGTACTTTTCCAAAAAGAATTTGAGATGATAAAAAGCAAAACAAAAATGTTAAATATAAATGAAACATTAATGTTAAAAGAAAACAGAAATACAGATGAGTGGGGGTTACCTTAGTCATGACTATCTGATTTGAACATGAAAGTTTACACTGCAATTTTTTTTAGAAAACCATGGTATATCTAGACAGCTTCCTCTATATGAGTGGTTTGGTTTTTGTAGTTACATATAAAATACAGATAAATGGCTTAATCGTAATTAATAGCAATTACAATTTTTTGATTGACAAATGCAAATTTTATAGCTTAGTGCAAAAGTTATTGTGGTTTTTGCCATTAATGGAGAATTTTGCTGCAATTACTTTTGCACCAACCTAATACATATTTATTGTGTACATATTGTTTTGAAATATGCATATGTGGCGTGGCTAAATTGAGCTAAATAACATGTATATTACTTCATACAGTTATCTTTTTTTTTTTGTAGTGACTACACTGAAAATTTGCTCTAAACAACTTTCAAGAACATATTACATTGTTAACTATAGTTACCATCGATTTATGTGTCTGGTTTTATGACAGTATTTTACTGTTTTGATACTCTAGCTTTGCAGTATATTTCAAAGTCAGGTTGTGTGATGCCTCTAGCTTTGATCATCTTGCTTAATATTGGTTTGGCTATTCAGTGCCTTTTGTGGTTTCACTTGAATTTTAGGATTTTTTATTTCTGTGAAAATGTCATTGAAATTTTGATAGTGATTGCATTGACTCTATAGATAGCTTTGGGCTGTATGGATATTTTAATAATACTAATACTTCTAATTCATCAACATGGGATATCTTTCTGTTTATTTGTGACTTCTATTATTTCTTTAACCAGTGTTTTAGTTTTCAGTATACAGGTCTTTCACCTCCTTGGATAAATTTATTTCTAAGTATTTTATTTTTTGTAGCTATTGTAAGTGGATTTTAAATAAATTTCTTTGGATAGTTTCTTGTTAGCATGTGGAAACACTACTGATTTTTCTGTGTTGATTTTGTATCCTGCAACTTTAATTGGAATAGTTTTTTTTTTTTTTTTATGGGGTTAGTGTTTTTATTTGTAAGATCATGGTAATCTGCAAACAGGGACAATTTAACTTTTTTCTTTACAATTTGGGTGACTATTTCTTTCTCTTGCTTGATTGCTCTGGCTAGAACTTCCAGTAGTATGTTGAAGAACAATGGTGAAAGTGGGCATCCTTGTCTTGTTCCAGTTCTTAGAACAGCTTTATCCTTTTACTATTCAGTATAAGGTTAACTGTAGGTTTGTCATACATGGCCTTTACTATTTTGAAGTATGCTTCTTCTATGCCTAATTTGAGAGTTTTTGTCATGAAGGGATGCTGAATTTTATCAAATGCCTTTTCTATATCTACTGAAATGATCATATGGCTTTTGTCCTTTATTCTGTTTATATAAGGTAACACATTTGTTGCATCTCTAGTATAAAAATCATTTGCATTTCTGGTATAAAACCCTTTTGATCATAATGTATTATCTTCTTATTGTATTGTTGGAATCAGTTTGCTGGTATTTTGTTGAAAGTTTTTATGTATATATTCATCAGGGATATTGGTCTATAGTTTTCCTTTTCGTTGTATCCTTGTCTGGTTTTGGTATCAGGGTGGTACTGGCCTCACAGACTGAATTCAGGATAATTCCCTCCTTTTTGAATTTTTTGAAAAGTTTCAGGAGGATTGGTATTAGTTTTTCTTTGTACTTTTGGTACAATTCATCTTTGTTGGAAGTTTTTTAAATTAGTGATTCAATCTTGCTACTTGTTACTGGTTTGTTCAGGTTTTCTATTTTTTCCTGGTTCAATACAGGGAGGTTGTATGATTTTAGAAATTTATCCATTTCCTCTAGGTTTTCCAGTTTGTGAGCATATAGTTCTTCCTAATCATCTCTGATGATCTTTTGTATTTCTGTGGTATGACTGGTAATGTATCCTTTTTCATTTCTGATTTTGTTTATTTGAGTTTCTCTTATTTTTTTATTCATTATTCTAGCTTGTGATTTTTCAAATTTGTTTTTCTTTTGAAAGAACCAATTTTTCATTGCATTGATTGTATTATTAATATTTTTTTTTGGTCATTTAGTTCTGCTCTCATCTTTGTTATTTCATTTCTTCTTCTAGCTTTGGGTTTGGTTTGTTCTTGCTTTTCTAGTTTCTTGAACTAGTTGTTCAATCTAACTACTTGTTAGATTGTTAAGTTGTAATTTTTCTAATTTGTACTATTTTTTCACTATTTTTGCTGTGTTCCACAGGGTTTGGTACTTTTGTGTTTTCATTTTCATTTGTTTCAAAAATATATATTTTTTGTTATTTTTTTAGAGATAGGATTTTATTCTGTCACCCAGGCTAGAGTGCAGTGGCATGATTATAGCTTACTGCAGTCTCACATTCCTGGGCTTAATTTATCCTCTCACCTCAGCCTCCAGAGTAGCTAGGACTACAGGTATATATCACTGCACCTGGCTAATTTTTAATTTTTGTAGAGACAAGGATCTTGCTTTCTGTCCAAGGTAGTCTTGAACTCCTGACTTCAAAAAATCCTCACAGCTTGGCCTCCCAAAGTGCTACACCACACCTGGCCAAGAAAAAAATATTTTTATTTTTATTTACTCATTTTTTAACATGTCCTTTCAAAGAAAAGTTGAAAACATTAAAAAATTTCCTTCATAATTTATTTGTTGACACAGTGAGCATTTAGGAGCATGTAGTTTAATTTCCATGTGTTCCTATAACTTCTGAAGTTTCTCTTGTTGATTTCTAGTTTTATTTCACTGTGATCTGAGAAGATACTTGATATGATTTTGATTTTCAAAAATTTGATTTTTAAAGCTTTGTTGAGACTTGGTTTGTGACCTAACATATGGTTCATCTTGGAGAACGTTCCATGTGCTGATGTAAAGAATGTATATTCTGAAGTTGTTGAGTAAAATGTTCTGGTTTGGTCCCTTTTGTCTACAGTCCAATTTAAGTTTCATGTTTCTTTGTTGATTTTTGGTCTTGATGATTTGTCTAGTGTTATCAGTGGGGGTGTTGAAGTCCCCACTATTATTGTTTTACTGTCCCTCTCTCTGTAGGTCTAATAATATTGTTTCTGAATATGCGTGCTCCAGTGTTGGGTGCATATATATTTAGAATGATTATGTCCTCTTGCTGAATTGATACCTTTATTATTATATAGTGATATTATTTTTTTCACTGTCCATGACCATTTTATCTGATGTAAGTGTAGCTGCTCTTGCTTGCTTTTGGTTTTTGTTTGTGTGGAATATTCTTTTCTACCCCTTTACTTTTAGTCTATGTGTTTCTTTCTAGGTAAGGTTAGGTTATTATAAGCAGTATGTAGTGGGATGATTTTTTAATGCAGTTTTCCAATCTATGTCTCTTAAGTGGAGTCTGTAATCATATATTTTCAAGGTTAATATAGATATATGAGCTTTTCTTTGTCATGTTGTTAATTTTTTCTAGTTGTTTTCTAAATTATTTATTTCTTTTTCCCGTCATTGTGGTTTGTAGAATTCTATAGTGGTATCATCTGATTTTTTTCTCTTCCTCTTTTATGTGTTTAATTTACCAATGGGTTGCATACTTCGTGTTTTCTTGATGGTGAATGTTGTTCTGTCACTTCCAAGTTTATGACTTCACTGAACATTTCTTTTAAGGTTTGTATAGCGGTGATGAATTCTGTCATCATTTGCTTGTCTGGGAAAGACTATTTCTCCTTCATTTATGAACATTAATCTTGCTAGATATAGAATTATGGGCTTCCAGTAGTTTTCTTTCAGCACTTTGAATATGTCATTCCATTCTCTTCTGGCCCATAATGCTTTGCTGGGAATACTGTTGTTTGTCTAATGGGATTTCCTTTATAGGTAACTGGATACCTTTCTCTTGCTGATTTTAGAATTCAGTCTCTCAGTTTGAATTTAGACAGTGTATTAGTCCGTTTTCACACTGCTGATGAAGACACGCCTGAGACTGGAAAGAAAAGGAAGTTTAATTGGACTTACAGCAAAAGACACTTTTTTTTTGAGACAGAGTCTCCCTCTGTCGCCCAGGCTGGAGTGCAGTGGTGCGATCTTGGCTTACTGCAACCTCCGTCTCTCTGGTTCAAGCTATTCTCTTGCCTTAGCCTCCTGAGTAGCTGGGACTACAGGTGCCCGACACTACACCTGGCTAATTTTTGTATTTTTAATAGAGACAGGGTTTCACCACGTTTGCCAGACTGGTCTCAAACTCCTGACCTCATGATCCGCCTGCTTCAGCCTCTCAAAGTGCTGGGATCACAGGTGTGAGGCACTGCGCCCAGCCAAAAGGCAATTCTTACATGTCAGTGTCAAGAAAAAAATTAGGAAGATGCAAAAGCGAAAATCCCTGATAAAAACATCAGATCTCATGAGACTTATTCACTACCACAAGAGCAGTATAGGGGAAACTGACCCTACGATTCTAATTATCTCCCACTGGGTCCCTCCCACAGCACATGGGAATTATGGGAGTACAGTTCAAGATGAGATTTGGGTGGGAACATAGAGCAAAACCATATCAGACAGTCTGATTATAATGTGCCATGGCAAAGTCCTCTTTACATTGTTTTCCTGGGGGTCACCGAGCCTCCTGTGTCTGCATGTCTAAATGTCTTGCTAGACTTGGGAAGTTTTCATCTATTATTTTGTTAAATAAATTTTCGAAGTCCTCTGATCTCTCTTCACTCTTGGAACTACCAATAATTTGTAAATCTGGTCATTTTCTGTACTGCCAATCATCTCAAAGGCTTTTCTTCTTTCTTATTTAAAAAATTTTTTTTTGTCTGACTGGATTATTTCAAAATACCTGTCTTCAAGTTATGAAATTGTTTCTTCCACTTGCTCTAGTTTATTTTTAAAACTTTTGAATTTATTTTGTATTTTCTCCCATTAATTTTTCAGTTCCATAAGTTCTATTTGGTTCTTTTTAGAAATACCTATCTTTTTGGTAAAATTTTCATCATATCCTGAGGTTTAAAAAAATTTTTTTTGTATTGTTTTCTAGAGTTTTCTTGTATCTCACCGAGTGTCTTTAAAATCAGTATTTTGAATTCTTGATCTGGGATTTTGTGAATTTCTTTTTTTGATTGTGATTTATTGCAGGGAATTGTTGTGTTCCTTTGATGGTATAATATTTCCTTGCTTATTGCTGTTTTCTGTGCTCTTACATTGATGTCTACATATCTGGTGTAATAGTCACTTCTTCCAATTTTTCTGAAGTTGCTTTCATAGGGGATAATTTTTCCTGATGATATATAAGATATATATATATATATGTCATATATATATATATGTTGTTGGCTGAATAGGAAGTTTTTGGCTTTGATTTTGGGGTCTGTAGTAGTGTGATCTCTTTATTTTTTTTTTTTTTTTTAAAGCAGCACACAGGGTCGGTGGTATCTGTGATCTTCTTGGTGGTTTAGGGTATGGTTATTAGTGGAGATGGTGGTGAAGTTATGCATGGGACTAGGACACTAGTTGGACCATTGTTTAGGTCCTGGTGGTGGCAGTGGTGGGCCAAGTGTGTTTCTTTTAAGGCCTCAGAGCAGATTATTCTCGCACCTGTTAGTGGTCCTGGAGCACCAATTCTTGGATCCCCAGGTGGCTTGCTTGGATGCTCGTAGTAGCAGGGTGGGCCAGGCTTGTAGGCAGACTCTCAGGCCCTGGGCAGCGGGCATGATAAGGGTGATGGCAGTAGCAGTGCTAAAGCAACCTACTGGAATCCAAGTGATCCATGCTGGTGTTGGTGGTGACTGCTATGGGTGGACATTCCAGTCCCCTGGCCTGCTAGTACTATGTGTGAGTGGGTGTCAGCTGTGGTGGTATCAGTAGGTTGGGTCAGCCTGACCTGAAATCTTGGCAGGACTAATCAGGTGCCAATGGTGGTAGATTGGGCTGGAAAATTTCCAGGCCTCTGGATGGCATGCTCAAGTACTTGGGGGATAGGGTTAGGCAAGTAGACTTGCTTGCAGGCTCCATGGTAGTGTGTTCAGGCACTGGCTGTGATAGGCAGAGGCAGGGTGATTTCCAGTCTACTGGTGGAATGCTCACTCTGGGCTTTGGTGGCTGTGCTGTGGGCGTACCACCAGGAAGGATGAGGCCTTGTCAGTTAGAGCATTGTGGGCAAGAAGCTTTGGGGAATGCATACTGCTCATGCTCTGGTCTCAAAGCAGCCCTCACAGGGCATTGGGAACTTTTTTAGCTGTCATGGGAGTGCCCGGTCTCCTCTTTCCCTTTTTGGACTGGCAGCTGCTGCAGCAGCATCAACCTTAGCCCAGCTCAAGGGTAGGGTGCAGACCTCCAGTGACTAAACTGTCAAAATGTCAGCTGTGAGCCTACCACCAGGGAATGCTGGGCCCCTCTCAGATGGTGCACTATGGGCAAGTAGACATGAAGAGTGAAGTCTACTCATTCTTTGGTTTCACAGTAGCCTCTAACATGATGATGTGGACTATCCTAGTTGTCTATGGGAGTGCCTGCTCTCCCCTTTCCCATCCCAGCCCAGTGGTAGCAGCTGCACTGGCTGTGTCAGTCCTGCCTCAGGACAGGATGCAGATTCCAAGCAGCAAAGTTCTCAGAATGGCACCAAGAAGCAGCTGCTCTGGGCTCAGATACCTGTGGGACTCCATGTGGGTTCACTGTCTGGAGCGACATCTCAGTACAATCTCTAGTCTGTTCCTCATGTCAGGCCTAAGGTCTGTGGGCCAAGGAGTTCTCTCATAGCCAAGAATGCAAAAGCCTGCGGTGAGAGTGTGGAACCCTGGGGGTTTCTCTTTTACCCCTTCCCTGCATCCAGGAGCTTTTCCTGGCTCCAGGCTGATCCCCAGTCAAGCAAGCTGCCCCCTTCCCTCTCCTTACTCATATTCAGTACTTCTCATTACTTCTTTGTTGAGTCTAAGTGTTCTCTTTTAGATGACCTATTCAAAGTGTTTATATCTATTTACTATTCTGGTTCCTCTTCATGGAGGAGGTGTATACTAGCTGCATCTAGTGAGCCATCCTGACCCATCCTTTCACATTTTAAATTTTTGATGTCACAATTTACATATTTTTATATCGTATATACCTTAACAAAGTATTGTAGCTATTATTATTCTTTTTTTTTTTTCTGGCTCACTGCAATCTCCGTCTCCTGGGGTTCAAGTGATTCTCCTGCCTCAGCATCCTGAGTACCTGGGATTACAGGTGCCCACCACCATGCCTGGCTAATTTTTGTATTTTTAGTAGAGATACAGTTTCACCATGTTGGACAGGCTGGTCTTGAACTCCTGACCTCAAGTGATCCACTTGCCTCAGCCTCCCAAAGTGCTGGGATTATAGGTGTGAGCCACTGTGCCTGGCCTATTATTCTTAATAGATTGTCTTTTAACCTTCATACTAAAGTTATGAGTGATTTACATATCACCATTACAGTTAGAATATTCTGGATTTGATTGTCTACCTTCTTTTACCATTGAGTTTTATACTTTTAGATGTTTTTGTGTTACTTATTAATTAGCATCCTTTTCTTTTAGATTGAATACTCCCTCTAGTGTCTCTTTTAAGATAGGTCTGTTGGTGATAAACTCCCTTAGCTTTTGTTTGTCTGCGAAAGTCTTTATTTCTCTTTCATTTCTGAAAGACAGGTTTGCCAGATACAGTATTCTTAGTTGGCACATTTTTAAAAAATTTTTTTTACACTTCAGCACTTTGAATATATCATCTCACTCTCTCTTGGCCTGTAAAGTCTCTGCTGAGAAAGTTGTTGCTAGCCTTACTGGAACTTATTCAGATATTGTTTGCTTATTTTCTCTAACTAATAAGGATCCTCTTGCTAATTTTCTCTTGCCAATGGGATCCTCTCTTTGTCCTTGATTTTTGACATATTGTCATTTTGCAGTCTTGTTTGGGTTGAATCCGACTGGAGGCCTGTATCTATTCCTCTACTTGGATATTTATATCTTTCTCCAAATTTGGAAAGTTTTCTGCTACCCATTGTCTTTCTCTTTCTTTTCTCCTTTATGAACTCTTATATATCAGATATATATGTATATTCCTATATATCAGATATCTCATATGGCAGATATATATCTAATATTTCCTGGGTCCACAGAGGCTGTCATGGAACCTGGGTTAGAAGGGGCGGTCTTGAAGCCTTAGTCTCTAAGGTCTAGACTGGAACTGGGGGTGGACCCTGGGTCTGCTGGAACAGGTCTGGACTGTGGGTTTTCTGGAGTCTGGGTCCATTGGGACCAGCCTGGAGCCTGGGATTGGCCTGATGCTGGGGTCCATGTGGAGCCTGGGTCTGTGGGGGCTGGTTTGGAGCTTAGGATCACAAGTACTTGCCTGATACCTGGGACCATTAGGCTGGCCTGGAACCTGGAACCTTTGGGTCTGGAGCCTGTGCCTGCTGGTATTGGCCTAGAGGCACAGGTCTAGGACCTGCCCTAGAGATTGGATCTATAAAGGCTAGCCTGGGTCTTGGGACAAGGAACCAGATTGAGTACTAGGTACACAGAGGTGGTCCTAGAGCCAGGGTTCATGGGAACTGGTTCAGTACTGAGGTCTCCTGGGGCAGGCCTGGCCTCTGGGTCACTGTAGCATCATTGGGCCGTAGGATCTGGCCTTGAGCATAGGGTCATGGGGACTGGCTTGACACTGGGAAGACCTGGAGCTTACGTCTTGGTGCCTGCCTGCTGTTTGATGCCAGGGGAGCCAAGCTGGCACTCGGGTAGGCCAGAAGCCTGGCGCCGTAGGAACTAGCTTAGACTCGGTGGGACCTGGATCCTATATTTACAGAGGTCTTCCAGGAGGCGAGGTCCATGGGTTCTGGTCTGGTCATTAAGGCTGCAGGGATTGGCCTGATGGTCAAGTGGGCCTGAAGCTTGGGACTTTGGCATCCAGCTTGGTGCTAGGGGTGGTCTGCAGCCTGGGGCCACAGGGGCTGGCCTGGCCCTGGGATTGGACTGGATCCTGATTCTGCAGGTCGTGTCTTATGCTGGGTCTGATCTGGTGCTTGGGGCCTCTGGGCTTAGCCTTGTGCTGTGGCAGGCTTAGAGCCCAAATTTGCTTTGTAGACCTGGACCCTGGGGCTGCAGGATCCTATCTAGTGTTGGAGCAGGTTTGGATGCTCAGTCTGTGGGTAGCAGCCAGGAATCTGGGGCTTCAGGGGGCTGGTCTGGCACTGGACAAGCCTGGAGTCTCCATCCACAGTGGCTGGCCTGGGGCTGGGTCCATGGTTGCTGGCCTAATGACTAGGACTATGTGGGGTTGGCCTGGTGCTGGAGCAGGCCTGAAGCCTGTGACTGTGAGGACTAACCTGATGCTAGGGGCAGTCCACAGACTGGGGCCACTGGGGTCAGCCTGGTCATGGGGCAGCCTGGATACTTAGTTTGCTATACAGACCTGGAGTTTGGGGCTCTGGGGGTCTTCCTCGTGCTGGGCTTTATTGGGGGTGGGCCCAGCTTTGGGGTCTGAAGCAGAGTCTTGTACTCACTGTCCTCTCCTTCCCTCAAGTGGAGGGTATCTCTCCCCATGCTGCCTGGAGTTGGGTGAAATGGGTAATGTAAAGCTGTTCTCTACCATCTTACATGCATGTTTTCTTATTTTGGTGCTATACGCAGGTGCTGTAATCTCTTAGTTTCCTTAGCTATTGTGAAAGTATTTTTGTGCATAGACAGTTTTTCAAATTGATATTTCTGTGGGAGGAACAAGCATTAGAGAGTCCTATTCTGCCATGTTGCTAATACTCAATAACACTTTTATCTTAATTTCTGCTGTACTGATCAAATACCATTCTATCAATACAGGTACCATTTGAGCACACTATGTATAGATACCGAACATAAACACAAACCTTTCCAGAGGGAGACTGAAGAGAGAATTTACAAATGAGAAAACTGAAGTTTATATGATTTTTACATACGGAGAAAGTGAAGCTGAGATAAGTTGAATAAGTGACTTGTTAAACCCACCCAGCCAGTGAGGCAAAACAAGGATTTCATTACAGATTGGAGTAAATCTAGTCTCTTGCTGCTACACCATCCTGTTTTGCCTATTTTGCAAGAGTTTTATTTAAATGTGCATGTGGCATTTTTTTTTTTTGCATGTGTGCAGGATAGTTTAAACAGTATTTAAACATGACATTTAGGTTTTTTTTTCTACGTGCACCTGAAAAAGCAGAACCTTAAAGACTCCAGAATAGCTTCTTTTTATTTAATTGTCACTAAATTTACAGTTCACTTGTTTTTTAATCGACTTGTGTGTGCTTTTGGTAAGAGTACTTTTTTCTTGGAGTCTAATTAAGAATTTATATTATTGAATGTTTTAGTGGAAAAATAGTTAACATTTGGGAATGTACTTATTGGTTTAAAAATAGTTAAGTGTGCATATGCTCTCATTACATATTTATATCCATAAACAATATATGTTTTATTTTGCATATTTTAAGCTGCATATAAGTGTTATGATGTTGCATTTTTTTGCAGCTTGCCTTTTTTTGTTCAATATCACATCTATGAGATTCATCCTTATGGATACTTGTAGCTCATGTTCACTTTTTTTTTCTTGTTTCATGGTATATCATTATAAAAGCATTCCAGAATGTACTTGTTTTTTCTCTTGTTGATGGACAATTAGGATGTTTCCATATTTTGTTTATTATAAATAATATAGCTAGAATATTTTGTAAATGTTTTTGAGTCACATTTGCCAGTGTTTCTCTAGACTAAATATATAGGTGTGGAATTACTGGATTACAATGTCTATCTTCAGGTTTATTAGATGTTCTCTAAAGTGATTGTGCCGATTTGTACTTCCATCAGCAAAGTATGAGGGTTCTTTTTCTCCCCATTCCTTGCCAATACTTGGTGTTACCAGGCTGAAAAATTATTTGCCAATCTGATAAGAGTTATGGGCTGTATTGTGTCCCCTCCCCCCAAAAATTCGTATGTTGAAGTCCTCCCCTCTGTACCTCAGAATGCAATGGTATTTTGGAAATAGGGTCTTTAAAGAGGTAATTAAATTAAAATGAGGTTTTTAGGATGGGTCATAATCCAGTATGATTGGTATTCTTTCAAGAAGGAGAAATTTGAACAAAGATATGAACAGAATGAAGACAATGTGAAGACATTGGGAGAAGACAGCCATCTACAAGCCAAGGAGAGAGGCCTGGAACAGATCCTTTCCTTACAACTCTCAGGAGAAACCAACACTACTGATATCTTGGTCTCAGATTTCTAAGCTCCAGAACTGTGAGAATAGATATTTCTGTTGTTTAAGCTACCCAGGTACTTAGTTACTGCAGCTCTAGCAAACCAATTCAATGAATATGAAAAGCGATCTCATTTTGGTTTTAATTTGCATTTTCCTGATCAGTAGAGAGGTTGAGCATCTTTTCAAAAGTTCATAATGAGTCCATTTTCTATTTTTTATGCTGATTCATAAGTGTTTATATTATTTTAAAGTAATGTTTTTATGGATGCTGTTATAGACTTAATGTTTATGTCTTCCCAAAATTCACATGTTGAAACTTAATCCCCAATATGATGGTATTTGGAGGCCTTTTGGAGGTGATAGGATCATGAAGGTGAAGCCCTCATGAATGAGATTTGTGCCCTTAGGAAAGAGTTCCTACAGAGCTCCATTGCCCTTTTTGCCATGTGAGGACATAGGGAAAAGACAACTGTCTTCTCAGAAGTAAGTGGGCCCTCACCAGACAGTGAATCTGCCTTTGCCATGATATTGGACTTCTCAGTCTCCAGAACTATGAGAAGTAAATGTTTATTGTTCATAAGTCAGAGTTTTTGATATTTTGGTATAGTAGCCCACATGGACTAAGACAAATGTGCTAGTTAGATATTCTTGATGCTGACTCCTTTGTTGAATGTATAAATTCCAGTCTTTTGTGCTTGTTTTCTTTTAAATGATGATTTTTGATACAGAAAATTAAAAATCTCATGTAGTCAGCTTAAGAAATCTTTTTCTTCATTGTTTATGCTTTCTATATCTTGTTTACAAAGTTTTTCAGCTCAAAGACCATAAGGGTAACATTTTTATGTTTTCTTCTAAGAATCTTAAAATTTTGCTTTCAAAATGTAGATCTTAAACCTATTTGGCATTTGTTTTTATGCATTAAGGATTCAAAATTTTTGTTACTTATTTAATTGATTAAACAACCAAGCACCAATTATTTATTACATATACTATGTGCAGAGCAATATATAAAATGCTACAGGAGATAATTCCTTCCCTAAAAGAGACAGGTAGAACTACCATCATAACAGGTGTGTGCCCTACTTACATATTATTATTAAATCCTAACAGTGGGAGCTAGTTGTTAATTGTCTGTATTTTACAAATGAGCAAACTCAGCCTCAGAGGAGTGAAATAAATTGTTCAAGGTCACATAATTAGCAAGTAGTAGAATTGAGGTTTGAGCTTTGGTCTTTCTGACAGATTTCACATTGTAGATAAAGCAAAGATTATTGATAAATTTAATCAAGAATGATAACATATAGTAGGTTCAGAAATATTTATTGTATGAATAAATATACTGTGTGTTGGCACAAGACAGTCCTATAAAGATTGTCATCGGAGGGCTTGGAGCAGAGAAAGAGAAGAGGCCACTTAAATCTATTAGAATAATTACCCTCTATTCAAAATATCTAGGTCCAGGTGCAGTGGCTCAAGACTGTAATCTCACCATTTTAAAAGGTTGAGGTTGGGAGGACAGCTTGAGGCTAGGAATTCAAGACCAGCCTGGGCAACGTAGTGAGACTGTCTCTACAAAAAAAATAAAAATAAAGTAAGTTAGTAGGGCGTGGTGATGAAGCCTTTAGTCTTAGTTCCTTGGGAGGCTGAGGCAGGAGGATTGCTTGAGCACAGGAGTTTGAGGCCGCAGTGAGCTATGATTCCATCACTGCACTCCAGACTAGGTAACAGAATTAAAGCTGTCTCTTAAAAAAAAAAAATGCTATTGTTCTAATCAGCCCTCCCAACCCCCAACGTCTCCAAGCCAGAGAAACTGTTAGTTTAAATATTTACACCTGTCTTAATGTGTGCTAGGAATCCTGTGGACAGCAAATGAATAATAAATATTTTTGAAAGAACAAAAGAGACACTATAAATATATTATTAAATTTGTGCTCGAGGTACATTCAAAAATACTTTCTATTGTCCTTATGATGTAATCCTGTCAAGGCTTATTGAGATAGTTTGAAATATCTTTTTTGGCACTCTGATAGCGTTAAATGACAGAAATAAGAATAACTTGGAGCTTTTCTCATAGCATAGAGGTTACTTTGTGAAAATGATATATTTTAGGTAGAGGCTGTCAGCCCTGATTATCTATACCCCTACCCAAACAACATACAGTAATTTAACATAAGTAACTCAGAAACGCTAGCCAGAAAAAAAAAAAAAAAAAAAATGGTGGCAAATATTAGCTTAGTAAATTTAGAAAAACTGTTACCACTATTTATTCTCTAATGTCTGTCATCTTCTGTAGTAGTAGAATCCATGGTTATTACCTATGGTCAAGTTTATTGACCATTTCTTTTCTGGTTTTTGTTTTTTTGTCTCATTTAAGAAGTCCTTCTCCACTTTCAAGTCACAAACATATTCTACTATAATAAGTTGTGCTTTTCATACCAAGGTCTTAAGTTCATATTGAATTTAGTTTTGTATACATACTAGGTGTTGGTGTGATTTTATCTTTTATCATAAAAATAGCCAGCTATCTAGAAACATGCATGCATTTTTTCTTGTTTATGTCTTTAAATAGGATGTTTAACATTTTATTATGAAGTACAGTCATGTGCTCCGTAATGACATTTTGGTGAGCAGTAGACTGCATATACGATTGTGGTCCAATATGATTATAATTGAGTTGAAAAGTTCCCATCAACTAGTGCATTTGTAGCCTTCCTAAAGTTGTAGAGCAGTACATTACTCTTGTCTTTGTATTGATGCTGGTGTAAGGAAACCTACTGCACTGCCAGTCATTTAAAAGTATAGCACATAAAATTATGTACAGTACATAATACTTGATAAATAATAAATGTTACTGATTTACTTATTTACTATACTTTTTATTATTATTTTAGAGTGTACTCCTTTCATTTATTAAAAAAATGTCAACTGAACAACAGCCTCAGACAGGTCCTTCAGGAAGTATGCTAGAAGAAGGCATTGTTAATCATAGGAGATAACAGATCCATGCATGTTATTGTCCCTGAAGAGCTTCCAGTGGGACAAGATGTGGAGGTGGCAGACTCTAATACTGTTATTCCTGACCTCATGTAGGCCTATGTTAGTGTGTGTTTCTGTTTCAGTTTTTAACAAAAAAGTTTAAAATGTAAAAAATTAAAATTAGAAAAAATATTATAGAATAAGGATATAAAGAAAGAAAAGATTTTTGTATTGCTGTACAATGTGTGTTTGTGTTTTAAGCTAAAACTTAATAACAAAAGAGGTAAAAAGTTAAAAAAATTAAAAGATGTGTAAAGTAGAAAAGTTACAGTAAGCTAATTTATTATTGTAAAAGAAAATAAATGTAATGTAGCGTAAGTGTACAGTGTTTATAAAATCTACAGTAGTGTATAGTAATGTCTTAGGCCTTCACATTTACTCACCACTCCTTTACTGACTCACCCAGAGCAACTTCCAGACTTGACTTGTAAGCCCCATTCATGGTAAGTGCCTATATAGAAGTATCATTTAAAAATCTTTCATATATTTAGTGTACCTTTTCCTTTTCTATGTTTAGATACACAAATACCATTGTGTTACAGTTGCTTACAGTATTCAGTAGAGCAACATGCTGTACAGGTTTGTAACCTGGGAGCAATAGGCTAGACCATGTAGCCTAAGTGTGTAGTAGGTTGTATCATCTAGGTTTGTGTAAGTACACTCTATTATGTTAACAAAATGGCAAAATTGCCCAACGATATATTTCTCAGAACATATCCCTGTCATTAAACAATGCATAACTACAGATTGTTTGTTAGTAGATACTTTCTTAGATCTTTGGATATTACTTCTATTCCTAGTTTGCTAAGATTTCCCCCTAAAAATAGTAACTGGGACTTGGGAAAGAACATATGGTTTAGTTAAGAGCATGGATGTTGAAATCAGTCTACTTTCAAATCCTGGACTTGCCACTAGTAAGCTGGATGACATTGAACTTCTGTCTGCCACAGGTTTGTTATCTGTAAAATGAAAATAAAAACACATCAGACATCGTTGTGAAGAATAAATAAATTTATAGATATAGAACTTTGAGCTATGGAACACAGCCAGCAGTCTTTATTATTATCTAATAGTATTTCCTTTTGAAATAATTTTGTTAGTTTATCTTTACTCTGTTGATTGGAGAAATTACAGCAATAGAGTTTATATTAGCAAAGCATCCTTGCTTTTATATTTTTATGTGGTATAATTAAAAAATTTCATTGCTAGAAAATATCCTATTATTTTATTGAGTTTGACACATAAATAAAATTGGCATATAATGTTTATTTTTTGTACTCTGGTTGATTTTGGTTTCAAGGTTATATTAGGATAATACATGGGTTAGAATTTTTTTTTTTCTACTTTTTAGAATTGTTTAGATAAGGTAGGAATTAATTTGGGTTTGTCTGGGAAGATTTTTGTTTTGCTCTGTTTTATTTTGGTAGAGTTTTGCTACTACTTTGATGTCTTTTTAAGTTTAAATCTATTCATTTCTTCTGTTTTTTTCTTTTTTATTATTATTATTATTTTTTATTATACTTTAAGTTCTAGGGTACATGTGCATAACGTGCAGGTTTGTTACATATGTATACTTGTGCCATGTTGGTGTGCTGCACCCATCAACTCGTCAGCACCCATCAATTCATCATTTATATCATGTATAACTACCCAGTGCAATCCCTCCCCCTCCCCCCTCCCCCCTCCCCATGATAGGCCCCAGTGTGTGATGTTCCCCTTCCCGAGTCCAAGTGATCTCATTGTTCAGTTCCCACCTACGAGTAAGAACATGTGGTGTTTGGTTTTCTGTTCTTGTGATAGTTTGCTAAGAATGATGGTTTCCAGCTGCATCCATGTCCCTACAAAGGATGCAAACTCATCCTTTTTTATGGCTGCATAGTATTCCATGGTGTATATGTGCCACATTTTCTTAATCCAGTCTGTCACAGATGGACATTTGGGTTGATCTGTTTTTTTCTTAAACTTAAAAAAAATTGTATTTATTTTAGAAAAATATCTGTTTATTTCAAATTTTGGTCACGAAGTTGCTAGTGTATTTGGTTAAGTTTAAAAAGTTTGTTGTCCATTTTTTGCTCCCAAAATTGTACATTTATGTATTTATTTTTCTTAATTATTTTTGCCAGAGGCTTATCCATCTTATTAGTCTTTAAAATTTTTGTTACTTTTTAGAAATGTCATTATTTTCTACTCTTTGTTCCTTTTTCCTTTCTATGTTCTTTGATTTTATTTTTTTTCTGCCTTTTAAATTAGGAACTTTGCTTGTTCATTTTGACCATTTTTCTTTTCTAATGTAAGCATCGAAAGATATAAACTTTTTACTAATACTACTGTAAAACTTCACTGTTAATATGGTAACCGTGTGGCCATTTAAGTTTAAATTAAATAGAATAAATTAATAAATTAAGTAAATTTGAATTAAATTAAATGAATTAGAATTAAATAAAATTAAAATTAATTCCTTAGTTGTTTTAATCACATTTGATTTTAAAGACTACCTTATGCAACTGCACAGATAGAGAACAATTTTATTATTGCTGAAAGTTATATTGGATACAGTTGCTCTTGATCAGCATATCTACAATTGAGAAATGACCTCAAAAGAGTACAGTCTTTTTCTTGATACATTTCATAGGCTGGGTTTTTAAAAGAATTTCTTCTCAAATCGTTAGTATTTTATTTTTAATATTTTATTTATTTATATTTAATTTTTATTATACTTTAAGTTCTAGGGTACATGTGCACAATGTGCAGGTTTGTTCAATGGGGAAAGGATTCCCTATTTAATAAATGGTGCTGGGAAAACTGGCTAGCCATATGTAGAAAGCTGAAAGGGGATCCCTTCCTTGCACCTTATACGAAAATTGATTCAAGATGGATTAGAGACTTAAATGTTAGACCTAAAACCATAAAAACCCTAGAAGAAAACCTAGGCAATACCATTCAGGACATAGGCATGGGCAAGGACTTCATGTCTAAAACACCAAAAGCAATGACAACAAAAGCCAAAATTGACAAATGGGATCTAATTAAACTAAAGAGCTTCTGCACAGCAAAAGAAACTACCATCAGAGTGAACAGGCAACCTACAGAATGGGAGAAAATTTTTGCAATCTACTCATCTGTCAAAAGGCTAACATTCAGAGCCTACAAAGAACTCAAATAAATTTACAAGAAAAGAACAAACAACCCCATCAAAAAGTGGGCAAAGCATATGAACAGACACTTCTCAAAATAAGACATTTATGCAGCCAACAGACACATGAAAAAATGCTCGGTAGTATTTTAAAATCTAACCCTTTAGAACAGCATGGTTCATTTTTTTTTTTTCTCTGCTTGATCCATTAATAACTAATGGAAGTATATTTTAAAAGCTCACCATGGTTGGAAACTTGTTAATTTTTTCTTGTAATCTTGTTAAGTTTTCCTTTGTGGATTTTGAGTCTATATTATAAGATATATACAGATTCAATTCATATTTTCATAAGTCTGTGATTTTTGCTTATCTATTGAGAGGCTATATTGTGAAATAAATACAGTTTCAGGCTTGTTCTTTTTTTTGGTAAATTAGTCTTCAGACTATTACATAAATAGCTTCTTTATCAGTAATGATCTTTGCATTGAAGTCTATTTTGGCTGTTAACAATTTAAGTATTTTAGTTAATTTTTTAATTTCATCATTTTCACAAAAACTTTTACCATCAGTATTTCTTCATTGTTATACTTTAGTTACATCTGTTGTAAGAACCACAGAGTTGGAGCTTTTTAATTCAACATGACTATCTATATTTTAAGTAATTGTTTATTCTGTTTATATTTATTGAGGTTGCCAATATATTTGGAATTATTTTTGTTGTCTTTTTTTGTGGTTTTTATTTACTATACGTATTTTCTACATTTTCTTTTATTTCCTTTCTTGCTTTGTATCAGATTGATCAAATTTTCTTTATTATGTCTTCCTTTAACTGATTTGAAAGTTTTGACTTCTATTTCTGTTCTTTGCTACCTTTTCATTTTTAACATGCATATTTGACTCAATAAATTCTATATTTAACCAATATTTGTGTATATTTTTTTTTACAAGTCTACCTCTAGGGAATATACCTTCTTTCTGAACTTTAGAATACTTTATCTTTTTTATTTATTCTATTTTTCCATACATTGTGTAATATTTTATTTTCACCTTAATTTTTAAACCTTTTAAAAGTAGTCATTATGTTAAAAATTTACATTTATAGTCAATACTTTTTCAAATTTACTCATGCTTGCTAATTTATTTCTTCATTCTGGTCTCTTCATGTTCAACGTTTTTCTTCATTAAGTTTTTTTTTTTTTTTTAAATATAGTTCTTTTAAACATATATGCTAATGATAGACATTGTTCTTGCTTGTTTAAAACTGTTTGAAGCTGTTTTTATTTCCTTCTGCTTTTGAATAATTATTTGACTGGGCAAAAAGTCCAGAATTGATGATTATTTTCCATCATTTTGACACAGGATTTTTTTGGGGGACTATTTTGCCAGCCGGGTACTGTGTGGCCAATGGCGCCTCTGCTCAAGTTTCACTCAGGATTACTGAGCTAGCTCTGCCCACTCGCCCAGCAGACTGTGCTTGGCTTATGCTACTGGCCTGGATCTCAGGCCTACCAAGGGCAAGCCAGGTGTGCTGACTACTGTGGCAGGGCAGGCGGCTCCAGGTGCCAGCTCTGTGTGAGGCTGCAGCTAGACTAGACGTACTGCAGGTGGCTTCCATCTTAGGTGCCCACGTCTACACGAGGGGAAAGTTGTGGTGCCTCCAGAACTTGGAGATGCCAGCAACCACAGAACCCCAAAGGCAGTGTTACAGCATGTCACAGCTCTGGCCTAGAGAGTCCCGAGGTGTGGGATCCCAGAAGGGTTTCTGTTCTTCTCTTCTTGCTGCTGGCTGCACAGTGAATGGGCAGAAGGGGTGGGTTTCAGTTCATTTGTGTTACAGCTCATTCAGTCCCTCTGTCCCACTCTGGGCTGTGGCTTCTGGGCTGGCCTGGGCCCCCTGCTGTTTTCTCTTGCATGGGGGTGGCCGTCTGGTGCTGGTGGAGGACACGGGGGCTACAATCTTACAGCAGCTTCTTTGGCACTTGCCTTTTGGTGGGTCCCAGATTCTTGTCCCACATTCAAGAATGAGGTTACATGGATAACCAAAGAGTGAGCAAGGTGGAGAAAAGTTTTATTGAGCAACAAAATAGCTCTTGGCTGGGTGTAGTGGTTCACACCTGTAATCCCAGTACTTTGGGAGGCCAAGACAGGTGGATCATGAGGTAAAGATATCAAGACCATCCAGACCAACATGGTGAAACCCTGTCTATACTAAAAATACAAAAATTAGCTGGGCATGGTGGTGTGCCTGTAGTCCCAGCTACTTGGGAGGCTGAGACAGGAGAATTACTTGAACCTGGGAGGTGGAGATTGCAGTGAGCTGAGATCATGCCACTGCACTCCAGCCTGGCGACAGAGTGAGACTCTGTCCCAAAAAAAATAAAATAAAATGAAATAAAAAATAAAAGAACAGCTCTCAGTTGAGAGGGGACCTGAGGTGGGTAGCCCTTACCTGAAGGTAGGTAGTCCAAGCATGTGGCTGAGTCTGAGGTTTTTATGAGCTCAGGATGGGGCGTGTGTGCCTATTGGTTCATGAGCGGCACTGGAAAAAGCACCATTTGATTGGCTAAAAGGCATCAGGGAAATTCTCACCCTGGTCAGGGACTTTACCCAGACTGGCAACTTGGTTTTCAGGCTTTAATTTGTCTTTGGTTTGAAGGTTGAGTTTCACCAGTGACCCACCCTTGTCTGCCTAGGAATTTGTCTGCCTCCTGCTGTGATCAATTTTGTAGATATTATTCTGTTATTATCTAATAGTCATATTGTGGTTCATTGTGGGTTTTTTTTTTTTTTAAATCTAAGGTTGCTTATATAATTCTTTGTCATTGGTGTCTAGGATTTATCTATTTATTTTTAATTTGATGTGCTAGTCAACATGAAAAAAATCATGTATTTTTATCAGTTACTGTAGTGAAAGTTTTCTTCCTTTAGCTCATTGATTATTGCTTCTCTCATATTGTTGCTATTTGCTTTCTGGGACAGCTCTTACAAGTATGTTGTACTTGATCATTCTCACTTCTGTATCTCTTAACCTTTCTTTGGGCTTTTTCATCTCTATCTCTTTGTATTGTATTCTGCATGAGAATCTTATACTAGTTGTTTCTCTTTAGGGTTGTCTAAACAGCTTTGAAACTCAAGCCATTGAGTCTATTAATTTCAAATCAAGAATTTATTTTTGATTCTATTTAAATTTGTCTATTTTTCCTTCATGCTGTCTTGTTCCTTACACATTTTATGCCTCCTTTTATCTTTTAAAAACATTTAAATACCATCATTTTACAGTCCTTTTCAGATTGTTCTCTTTTTTCAAGTTCCTGGGCTGCTCATCCTTCCCTTTAATAGGTCTGCTATTTTCAAAGAAAATGGGGTATTATTTTCTTGTGTGTTTTGTGAGTTTAGATTTTAAAATAAGTCTAAAAAATCTATGTTTATATATCTTAACTTGAATATAAACGTGAAGTTTCTGAAGCAGAGATCAAAGGTATTATTTCTTACATCAATAACTGCACTGGTTGTTCTTGCCCAATTTTTTCACCCTCTGGCACAATATGATGAGAGTGTAAGGCACTCTACATGTACCAGGATCTGTACTGCAGAAAAGGAACTCTGATATTATGATTCTGACAGTTTATATAGGATAGTTTAAACATCTGCCATCCTCCCCTCCTCAGAGTGAGAGACACCTAATCCTTCAAATGTAAATAAGAAGGGGAAGAGAAAAGAAAGAGTTCTGGGTTCTTACACTTTGGAATGTAAATAATTGTTTCTAGGCAGAAAATAAGACAGTTGCTTCTGGATTTACAATGCCTGAATGTCTCCGTGTCTCATCCTCCTTTGAAATGTAAACATCCAGGAAGGTATATCTCTAAAAAGTTCTCTGTCTATTCTGTCATCATTTAACTTCCAAGGCTTGGCCTCTAATTTAGCTTCTGGTAAAATTTGCTGAGAAAGCCAGAACCATATAGTAACATGAAAATATTCTTTTTTTTTTTTTTTTTTTTTGGTTGAGACAGAGTCTCAGTGTGTCACCCAGGCTGGAGTGCTGTGGCATGATTTCGGCTCACTGCAACTTCCATCTCCAAGGTTGAAGAGATTCTCATGCCTCAGCCTTAGCCTCAGCCCCCTGAGTAGCTGGAGAATGCACCACCATGCCTGGCTAACTTTTATATTTTTAGTGGAGATGGGGTTTCACCATGTTGGCCAGGCTGGTCTCGAACTCCTGATCTCAGGTGATCCACCTGCCTCAGCCTCCCAAAGTGCTGAGATTACAGGCATGACCCACCATGACTGGCCAAAAATTTTAATTTACTCACTATAATATCTTCAGTGGAACTCTTCTTCTTCTCACCCCTACCCCAACTGTGCAAATCCCATGTGGCCTAGCTTATAAAAATTTTCAGCCAAAATTATTTTGCTTTGGCTTCTTCTGAGTGTCCTAGTGGTATCAATGGGCCAGGGTATTTTTTTTTTTTTCATGTTAAATGATTGGGGAGATTTTTATTTAAAAAAAGGATAGATTAATTTGGTTTTCATGCCTTTGTGATTTCTTACCAAAGTTACTTTTTTTTTTTTAACATTGTTGGTATCTAGGGAGAAAATATTCTAGGCAGAAGGAACAGCAAATGCAAAAGCTTGGTGAGATTGTTAGAGTGACAGTGTGGATGGATGGGAGTGAGTCATGGGGATAATAGTAAGAATGAAGAGGAAGTAGAAGGGTAGGCAGATCTTGTGGAGCCTTGTAGGCTAAAGCAAGGGCTTTGGATTTTACTCTAAGTGAAATGGGAAACTACTGGAGGCCTTGGAATAGAGGAAGGGCATTATTTGAGTTTTGATTTAGGTGGCTCATATTTACTGCTTGTGTTAAGTTATTTAGATGGATAGCTGGCAGGATCATTGTATTCAATACTGATTTCCTTCAACTGGCCTCCTAGACAAGAAATTGGCTTCTTTTAGAGCTCCATGGAAAACCAAATATTTAAGGCAATCAACTCTGACAGGATGCTGAAATGGCGAAGTAGGTCACTGGTCTGTCACATCATAAATAAGAACTCCAAACCTGGTATACGAATCCCCTGACCACACCAGGTGAAAGGCTGCTGTTCCCCTAACTGAAGAATGCCAAGGTGGTAGAAGAGGATTGAAGACCAATTTCAGCCACGACACAATTACTACAGTTGGATACCTCTGTGATCATACCAGAGTACAATTTGGTGCTTCCTTCATTAGGTAGCTTAAAACCCCTACAATCCAATGGCTGGAGTTTGATGTTCAGTCCCATTAGATCCACAGAATTCAGTGGGCAAAGGTGAACTTACACATATGCTCCTATTTGTTTTGCTATGCAATTCTCTCAATAAATACTGTTGCAGAAAGCCTGATATCTGATTGATTTTATTTGCATGACAAGGGACCAGAGTTGGAATGAGTAGGAGCAAGGAGACCAATAAAGTGGCTCATGAAATCACTCAAGTGAGAGATGATAGCTCCTTTGACCAAGGTGATAAAGGTGGTAAGAAGCAGTCATATTTGAACTATATTTAGAATGAGGAGCTGATAGGACTTGCTGATGGATTGGATGTGAGAGAAATAGAAGAGTGATAATACTTTCATGGTTCTTGACTTGCCTGATTGGAAGAATCTAGGTTCCATTTATTGAGGGAAAAGAGTATGTGTACTCAATACACATACATTGAATGAATAATAAAGAAAAGAATGAAACCACCTTGGCAAGATTATGACAGAAATCTGACAGGCAGGGAACAGTAGCTTATGCTTGTAATCCCAGCACTTGGGGAGGCCAAGGTGGAAGGATTGCTTGAGCCCAGAAATTGAAGACCAACTTAGGCAATGTGGTAAGACTCCATCTCTATCAACATTAAAAAAAAATTAGCCAGATGTGGTGGCTATGAAGTAGTCATAGCTACTTAGGAGGCTGAGGTGGGAAGTTTGCTTGAGCCCAGGAGTTTAAGATTGCAGTGAGCTATGATTGTACCACTACACTTAACCCTGGGTGGCAGAGAAAGACCCTGTTTCAAAAAAAAAAAGAAAAAAAAAAAAAAAAAAAACACTCATGTAGTGGACTCCATCTTGCTTCTTCTTTTTTTCTTTTTTTTTGTTTGAGATTGAGTCCTGCATTGTTGCCCGGGCTGGAGTACAGTGGCACAATCTTGGCTCTCTACAACCTCTGCGTCCTAAGTTCCAGTGATTCTCCTGCCTCAGCCTCTTGAGTAGCTGGGATTACAGGTGCCTGCCACCATGTCCAGCTAATTTTTTGTATTTTCAGTAGAGATGGGATTTCACCATGTTGGCCATGCTGGTCTCAAATTCCTGAGCTCATGATTCACCTGCTTCAGCCTCCCAAAGTGCTCAGATTACAGATGTGAGCTACTGTGCCCGTCCTCCATCATGCTTCTGACCTCCAAGCTGTCCTTGGTTATTCCTGGGTGTAGGCCAACTTAATTTTTGGAGGAATCCAGTTTGTAGCTTTACCATAAAGCAAAGACGATAATAGTCCTTTCCCAAACTAAACTGCCTTTGTAAAAATCTAATGAAAGGCAACAAGATTAGGATTATGAAAAGGGCCTGAATTCCACTAAAATAGAAATAGTTTCTATAATCCTTTACTGCTCAGGGGTCATGTGACCAGAGGTCACAAGAATTGTGACTATTCCAGTTGTTCCTATAGATAACTTTGCTGTTATAGAACCTAAGATTGTTTTTTTGAGAGATCTTTTAGACTGATGCCACCCGAACTTGTGACTCATAACTCGGCTGATCCTGTGGTTCCACCCAGAGGTGGACTAAACTCACAAGGAACATTTTCTACACCATTATGATTTCATTCCCAACAATCAGCAGCATCCATTCCTTAGCCCCATGCCCACCAAGTTGTCCATAAAAACCATAACCTCCAAGCCTTCAGGGAGACTGATCTGAGTGGTAACTCCAGTTCTTCTGTGAGGGCTGGTCTCATAGCAATTAAACTCTTTCTCTCATGCAATACTGTGGTCTCAGTGGATTGATTCTGTCTGTACAGCAGGCAGGAAGAATCCATCTGGTGATTACAAAATGCATAGAATATTTTAGAAGAATATGTATAAGCACAAGATTCTGTACCATGATATAGTGTTGGAAACTAAACCATAAGTTTCAGATAGAAAGCGATTATTTATCACTGTATATCTGGCAAATGATATAGCACCTTGTATATGATACAACCTACACTTCTCCCCTTTCAGCCTCTCTCTGTCTCTCTCTGTGTGTACATGTATGTATATATGGTGCATAATATATATTAAGTAGTATTATATATTAAATTGATAATATAGTGCTTACTGTGTAGTAACTATCTACAAAGGTAGTGATATCTGCCATTAATATAATTATAAATGATCTCCTTTGTCACATTCAGTCCTTGACACAGTTGTCTCTCATGTACTCAATACGAATATCTGATGAGTTTTTAAAAAATTTTTAAACAGGGTCTTTCTCTGTTGTTCAGGCTAGAATGCAGTGGCATGATTATAGCTCACTGCAGCTTTGAACTCCTGGGCTCAAGTGATCCTCCCGCCTCAGCCTCTGAAGTAGCTGGGATTATAGATGAACACAACCATGCCTGCCTAATTTTTAAAAACTTTTCATGTACAGATGGGTGTTTCACTATGTATCCCAGATTGGTCTCAAACTCCTGGCCTCAAGCAATTCTCCATTCTTGGGCTCCCAAAGACCTGGGATTACAGGCACGGGCCACTGCACCCAGCCAAAGTTTTTTTGTTAATTCATTCTACACATTTCTTTTTTCTATTATCTTCCTTTTATCTCTTCTTCTTCTCGTGCGGTATACTAACCTATTGTGAATATTTTGATGCTTTCTGTTTTCATAGATATTATCTGCTAAGGATATTTCAAAATTCTGAGAAATATTCAAGAAAAATACAGTATTGCCTATTTTTCCTCTGACTGAACTTTCATTTTTAACCATTTTGCAGTAATTATTGAGTAATTAATTTAGCATGGGACCCATAAAAGACATAATGTATCCAAACTTGATACTCCTGGGGCTACAAAGAAAAATAAAAAAGATTCCTCATCTTAGGGAGTATATTGGGGCTATCATAACAAAATACCATACACTGGGTAGTTTACACAACAGTTTATTTTCTCTCAGTTCTGGACACTGGAATTCCATGATCAAGGTTCCAGTATGGTTGGTGTCTTGTGAAGGATCTCCCCTTGGGCAGATGGATGCCTTCTTGCTGTCTACTCATATGACTTCTTTCTGCATGTGTGAAGAGAGATACAGCTTGTTTGTGAACCTTCTTATAAGAGCATTGATTTTAACAGAACAAGGACCCACCTTTCTGACCTCATTTAACCTTAATGACTTCCTTAGAGGTTTTATCTCCAAATATAGCCACACTGTGAGTTAAGGTTTCAACATTCAGTCCATAATAGGGACTTCACTACATGCTAGATTGATGTCTCCCTTTGTCAGTTTCCATCACCTTTTTGCTGTTGCATGTGCCTTGGAGAAGTGAAGATAGTAGAGATAACAAAGATAAAGATCCAGGAGTATTCCCTCAGCCTAAGTAAACACATTTAAACTGCTAAAAAAAAAAAAAAAAATGAATGAGTACCTCCCATCACTGCCTCTTCAGTCACAGATACTCAAGGACTTCTCTCACTCTCAGTATTGCTATGGTATATACTCCAATCATGGCAGCATAGTCAGACTTAAGTATGATAGTGATCACCCAGGAAACTGCAAAACTATTTTTTGCCCAAATGTCAGTTTTCTTGTGTTCTCTTTCCTTGTAAAAATTAGTTTTGTCACAATTGTCAATACACCTGAAAGAAGAGAGACATCTATTTTCCTCCTCAACTATATTCTTTTCTTCTTCTATTCATTTTGGCAAGCATCCTGACACATTCAAATGGAGTATATAATAAACTTGAGGCTGAAAAAGGAAACCAAGAGAGGAAAAGTGATGAGAAGAGTGTTTTACATTAAGTAGGAAGAAATGATATTAATATATATGTACTCTACAGCCTTTTTATCTTTATACGCTGGATTCCCTAGTGTGTATAACTTCCATAGGAACTCAAGTCCAATTAAAATGATTGCTGTTTCTGTATGAATAGTAAAGTTTAAGAATAGAAACTTTTAAATGAAAACATATATTTACAGTGGTTCTTTGAAAAATTAGTCTTCATTTTCTAGTGAAGGCCAATAAATGAGCACCACCACAAATCAAACCAACAAAAAAGCCAAAAGGCAAAACAAATGAAAATACAAAACCTCAACCCTCATCCCAAATAAAACCTTACCAACAGCATCAACAACAAACGATAAACCTCACAAATATACATAAATTATAAGATGTCTAACTTTGCTCTTAGTTTTTTGAAGCAGGAACTTGCTCTACAAAGAGCAGGGAACTAGAGCTTCTCTTCAGGATTCTTCAGTGGAGAACAATTGTGAAGAAATTGGACTAGAGACAAGGCAAATTGATGAAAATGTTGAAAAGTAAGGGGTGATTATGGGAGAGGCCAAGATGGCTGATGATAAGCAGGTAGCGTGCACCGCTCTCACAGAGAGAAGAAAGTGGTGATTAACTACTGTATCTTCAATCAGAACATCTAGGTGGGTTCATCAAGGAAACAACTTGACCCATGGAGAATGGAGAAAAATAAGACAGGACAGCTGCCCACCCAGGAGTGGCATAGAGCCAGAGGAGGCTCCCCCACTGCCAGGAAATGGTGAGTGAATGAGAGTCCCCAGGGACCCACAGTTCTGCCATGGACCTTTGTAACCCTGGGCTCAGGTGATTCATGCATAAGTTTACCCTACCAGGGCTTCCAGACTGACATGGAGAGCTATGTGGAGTCTGGGCAGAGCTGCTGCTCCGGCACACATGTAATCCTGTGAGCCATGAATTCGCAGGCATACCAGTATTAGTGACTGGAGCTCCAGCAGTAGGAGAGGTCAGGCTCCCTTCATTCCCCTAGGAAAGTGGCTGAATCCAGAGGGCTGAGCAGCAATGGACTCCAGGCCTCACCTCCACTGCATTTCACAGGATGAGGCCCACTAGCTTGGGTCTCCAGCCACCCCCTGTCTGGGCTTTTGGGCTGGTAGCAGCTCTGCACTTCCCTGGGAGGGAGCTCCCAGAAAGAGAGGCTAGTTACCTTTGTTGTCTGTCATCCCTTGTCACTATAGCCTTCAGGGTCTGGAGAGCACTTAGTGTTTAGGGAGTAGTGCAGATCCCCTGTACAGCACAGCCATCCCATGGAAAACTGGCCAGAGTGTTCTCCACATGGGTCCTGGACCTTACTTGCTTTTTACTAGGCAAGGTCTTTCAGCCTGGGATTCCAGCACAGCTAACTTGCCTCAACCTGAACATTTCAGATGGAGGTGGTCCAGCATTTCTCTAAGGAGGAAATCCCAGAGACAGTCCACAACCCCTCTGGAATTGCAGCTGCAGTGGTACTAACCTAACGACTCTTGGGTGTGAAAGAAACAAAGCGCCAGTCACTACACAGGCATCTCCAGCACACCACAGCCACTATATGGAGAGGAGTCATCTGGGAGCTGCCACCCCTCACTCTTAACCAGGCAGGGCCCTGGCTTTGCACCACAGAACAGCCACCCCACCCACAGCTAAGCATACCCCCTGGTAATGTCTCTGAGTTTCCTTGGGGTGGGGCTCCCTGAGATAACTGGCAGACCTTCTGTCACTGCCACAGCAATGGTTCTGCCCTGGTACCCTTGGTCTGGGGAAGAAACCAAGAGCCTGAGGGCTTCACCTGAGCTTCCAACACACCACAGTCACCATATAGAGAAGAGCCTGATCGCTTATCCCTGTGAGTGCCTGCCCCCCCACTCCTCAACAAGTGGAGCCAGAAAAACAACTGCCTCACCTCCTGGCTGAACTTTCCCAGTAGCAATGGCTCTACATTATTCTGAGGTGGATCTCCCAAAAGTCAACCAAAAGCCCCTCTGCTACTGCCACTGCAATCGTGCTGACCTTGCTGTCCTTGAACTGGAAAAGGAGCAAAGACCTTGAGTGCTTTAACCACACCTCCAGCAAGCTGCTGTTGCCCTAGGGAGAAGAGGCCAGTCTGTCTACCTGTTACCCATCCTTGACACCCTCTCATCACCAGGTGGGCCTCCCTAGCTTAAGCCCAAAGCACAGGTGCCCCATCCAGAGCCAATTACAGTGATTAATAGTGGCTCCACATCTCTCTGGGTTGGAACCCCAAGAGACAAGTGAAAGGCCCTCTGCCATAACCACTGCTGAGGTCCCTTCCCCTGCTGCCCAAGAGTCCCAAGCCAAGAGATGCAGTCAGCACTCAAGTGGGAGAGGAACCCTTACTTTCAGAGCACTGAGAAGCATGGCTGCAATCATGAGGAAATGCAGAGGAGCCACACTGTTGATCAAGAGACTACGTACTGGCCACTATGTATAAGTGCCACCTGCTGGATCACAGCCCAAAATTCAACACCAGCAATACTTTACTAATATTTGAAACCAAGGAAAAGAATTCACCTACAAATAAGGAGCTTGCACAAAGCCTCAGCCCTCTGAAAACACCCAGAAAAGAAGTATACTAACTGTACTGAAACTACACTTCAGTTAACAGAACACAAGCCAACACAGATGAAAAAGAACCAGTTCAAGAACTCTGGCAACTCAAAAAGCCAGTGTCTCCAAACGACCTCACTAGTTCCTTAGCAAGTATTCTTTTTTCTTTCTTTCTTTCTTTTTGAGATGGAGTCTTGCTCCGTCATCTAGGCTGGAGTGCAGTGGCGTGATCTTGACTCACTGCAAGCTCCGCCTCCTGGGTTCATGCCATTCTGCTGTCTCAGCCTCCCCAGCAACTGGGACTACAGGCGCACACTGCCATGCCTGGCTAATTTTTTTGTATTTTTAGTAGAGACAGGGTTTCACCATGTTAGCCAGGATGGTCTCGATCTCCTGACCTTGTGATCCACCTGCCTTGGCCTCCCAAAGTGCTGCGATTACAAGCGTGAGCCACCACACCTGGCCCCAGCAAGTATTCTTAACCAGACTGAAATGGCTGAAATGGCAGAAATAGAATTCAGAATATGGATAGGAATGAAGATCATTGGGATTCAAAACAATGTCAAAGCCCAGTGCAAGAAAGCTAAAGATCATTAAAAAAATACAGAGGCTGATAGATACAAATGGCCATTATAAGGAATAACCAAACAGATTTGATAGAGCTGAAAAACACACTGCAAGAATTTTGTAATGCAATCACAAGGGTTAACAGCAGAATAAGCCAATTGGAGGAATACATCTCAAAGCTTAGAGACTGGCTTGTCAAAATAATTGTCAGACAAAAATGAAGAAAAAAGAATAAAAAAGAGTGAATAAAACCTCCAAGAAATATGGGATTATGTAAAGAGACCAAATCTATGACTCACTGGTGTCCCTCAAAGAGATGGAGAGAAAGCAAGCAACTTGGAAAACATATTTTAGAATGTCATATATGAAAGCTTCCCCAACCTCACTAAAGATGTCAACATTCAAATTCAGGAAATCCAGAGACCTTCAACAAGATACTAAAAAGAAGACCTTCCCCAAGACACATAATCATCAGATTCTTCAAAATTGAAATGAAAGAAAAAGTGTTAAAGGCAGCTAGAGAGAAGGGACAGTTCATCTAGAAAGGAAACCCCATCAGGCCAACAGTGGACCTTTCAGCAGAAACCCTACAAGCCAGAGAACACTGGGGGCCTATATTAAGCATTCTTAAGGAAAACAATTTTCAACTCAGAATTTTATATCCAGACAAACTAAGCTTCATAATGAGAGAGAAATAAAATCCCTTTCAGACAAGCAAATGAGGGAATTCATTACCACCAGACTTGCTGTTTTACAATAGGTCCTGAAAGGAATGCTAAATATGGAAAGGGAAGACCATTACCAGCCACTACAAAAACATACTTAAGTATATAGACCAGTGACACTATAAAGCAACAACACAACCTAGTCTGCATAATAACCAGCTAACAATATGATGACAGAATCATATCTGTGTATATCAATATTAGTCTTGAATATAAACGGGCTAAATGCCCCCAGTTAAAAGGCACAGAGTGGCAAACTGGATAAGGAAGCAAGACCAAATGGTATGCTGTCTTCAAGAGACCCATCTCACATGCAGCAACATTCATAGGCCCCCAAAAAAAGGGATGCATAAAAACCTACCAAGCAAATGGAAAACTGGAAAAAGCAGGGGTTGCTGTCCTAATTTCAGACAAAAGAGAATTTAAACCCAATCTTTTTTTAAAGATTAAAAAAGACAAGGAAGGGCATCACATAATGGTAAAGGTTTTAATTCAACTAGAAGACTTAAGTATCCTAAATATGTATGCACCTAACACAGTAGTGCCTGGATTCATAAAGCAAGTTCTCAGAGATCTATGAAGAGACCTAGATTCCCACACAATTAGAGTATGGGACTTCAACACCCCACTGACAGTTTTAGAGATATCACTGAGGCAAAAAATTAACAGAGATTCATGACCTGAACTCAACATTAACCAAATGGGCCTAATAAAACCCTGCAGTACTCTCTGTTCAAAAACATTCTTCTTATCACCCTATGGCACAACTCTAAAGTGGACCACACAATCAGACATAATCCTTGGCAAATTCAAAACAATTGATATCATATCAACCACACTCTCAGATCACAGTACAATAAAATAGAAACCAATACCAAGAAAATGGCTCAAAACCATAAAATTGCATGGAAATGAAACAAGCTACTCTTGAATTATTTTTGGATAAATAGGGAAACTATGGCAGAAATCAAGAAATTCTTTGACCAAATGAAAACAAAGATAGAACGTACAAGAATCTCTGGGACACAACTAAGGCAGTGTTAAGAGGGAAGTTTATAGCACTAAATGCCCACATCGAAAAGTTTGAAAGATCTAAAATTAATAACCTAACATCACACCTAGAGAAACTAGCAACACAAGAGCAAACCAATCTCAAACCTGGCAGAAGACAAAAAATAACCAAAATTAGAGCTGAACTGAAGGAATTTGAGATGAGAAAACATCATACAAAAGATCAATAAATCCAGGAGTTTGTTTTTTTAAAGAATAAATAAGATAGATAGGCTGCTAGCTAGACTAATAAAGAAGAAAATAGAGAAAATCCAAATAAACACAATCAGAAATGACAAAGGGGACATTACCACCAAACCCACAGAAATACAAATAACCATCAGAACTACTATGAACACCTCTATGCACACAAAGCAGAAAACCTAGAAGAAATGGATAAATTCCTAGACACATACAACCTCCCAAGAGTGAACCAGGAATCCCTGAACAGACTAATAGTGAATTCTAAAATTGAATCAGTAATAAAAATCCTACCAATCATAAAAAGCCCAGGACCAGACAGATTCACAGTTGAATTCAACTAGATGTATAAATAAGAGCTAGTACCACTCCTACTGAAACTAATCCAAAAAATCGAGGAGCAGGGGCTTCTCTGTACCTTATTCTATGAGACCAGCATCATCCTGATACCAAAATCTGGCAGAGACACAACAAAAAGGCCAACATCCTTCATGAAAATAGATGCAAAAATCCTCAACAAAATAGTAGCAAACTGAATTCAGCAGCACATCAAAAATCTAATCCACCATAACCAAGTAGGCTTCACCCCTGGGATGCAAGCTTCGCTCAACATATGCAAATCAATAAATGTGACTCAACACATAAACAGAACTATAAACAAAAACCACATGATTATCTTAATAGATGCAAAAAAGCTTTCAATAAAATTTAACATCCCCTTATGTAAAAACCCTCAAGAAACTGGACACTGAAGGAACATACTTCAAAATAATAAGAGCCCTCTATGACAGACCCACAGCCTACATCATACTGAATAGGCAAAAGCTGGAAGCGGTCCCTTTGATAACCAGAATGAGACCAGTATACCCTCTTTCACCACTCTTATCAAGCATAGTACTGGTAGTCCTGGCCCAAGCAGTCAGGCAAGAGAAAGAAATAAAAGGCATCCAAATAGGAAAAGAGGAAGTCAAATTATCCCTGCTTGCAGATGACATGATTCGATACCTAGCAAACACTACAGTCTCTGCCTAAAAGCTTCTTGATCTGATAAACAACTTCAGCAAAGTTTTGGGATACAAAGTCAATGTACAAAAATTAGTAGCATTCCTATATACAAACAACATATAAGTGGAGAGCCAAATCAGGAACATAATCCCTTTTACAATTGCCAAAAATAGAATAAAATACCTAGGAATGTAGCTAACTAGGGAGGTGTAAAGTCTCTGCAATGACAATTACAAAACACTACTCCAAGAAATCAGAGATGACATACACAACTGGGGAAACATTCCATGTTCATGGATAGGAAGAATTAGTATTATAAAAATGACCATATTGCCCAAAGTAATTTACAGAGTCAATGCTAATCTTATCAAACTACCAATGATATTCTTCACAGAATTAGAAAAAAAACTATTCTAAAATTTATGTAGAGCCATAAAAGAATCCAAATATCCCAGACAATGGTAAGCAAAAAGAACAAAGCTGGAGGTATCATGTTACCTGATTTCAAACTATACTACAAGGCTGTAGTAATGAAAACACTGATACAAAACAGACACATAGACTAATGAAACAGAATCGAGACCCAGAAGTAAAACTGCACACATAAAACTATCTGATCTTCAGCAAAACCAACAAAAACAAACAATGGAGAAAGGACTCCCTATTCAATAAATACTGGCGGGATAACTGGCTAGCAATATTCAGAAGATTGAAACTGGGCCCTTCTCTTACACCACATACAAAAATCAATTCAAGATGGATTAAAGACTTAAATGTAAAACCTAAAACTATAAAAACTCTGGAAGAAAACCTAGGAAATACCATTCTGGGACATAGGACCTGGCAAAGATTTCATGACAATGATGCCAAAAGCCATTGCAACAAAAACAAAAATTGACAAATTGGATCTAATTAAACTAAACAGCTTTTGCACAGCACAAGAAACTATAATATCAATAAAGATACAACCTACAGAATGGGAGAAAATATTTGCAAACTATGTATCTGACAAAGGTGCAATATGCAAAATTGATACAGAACGTAATCAAATTTACAAGCAAAAAACCAAACAATACTATTAAAAAGTGGGCAAAGGACATACATGTCAAAAGACATACATGCGGTCAACAAGAATATGAAGAAATGCTCAACATCACTAATTATTAGAGAAATGCAAATCCAAACCACAATGAGATACCATTTCATACCAGTGAGACTGGCCATTACTAAAAAGTCAAAAAAAAAAAAAAAACAGGTCATGGTGAGGTTGAGGAGAAAGGGGAATGCTTATACACTATTGGTGGGAGTATAAATTAGTTCAGCTATTGTACAAAGCAGTGTGATGATTTCTCAAAGAACTTAAAACAGAATTACCATTTGACCCTGCAATCTCATTATTGGGTATATACCCTAAATAATAAAAATCATTATACCATAAAGACACATGCATATGTATGTTTATTGCAGCTCTATTCACAATAGCAAAGACATGGAATCAGCCTAAATGTCCATCAGTGGTATACTAGATAAAGAAAATGTGGTATATATATATATGCCATGGAGCATCATGCAACCGTAAAAAAGAGTGAGATCATGCCCTTTGCAGCAACATTAATGGAGCTAGAGACTATTATCCTGGGAACAGAAAACCAAATACCATATGTTCTTACTTATAAGTCAGAGCTTAGCAATGAAAACACATGAACACAAAGAGGAACAAGAGACACCAGGGCCTCCTTAAGGGTGGAGGGTGGGAGGAGGGAGAGCATGCAAAAATACCTATTGGGCACTGTGCTTACCTGGGTGACTAAATAATCTGTACACCAAACCCCTGTGACACAGTTTACCTATACAACAATTCTGTGCATGTACCCCTAAACCCAAATAAAATTAAAAAAAGAGAAAAGCGAGGAGTGATTACATCAAGTATGAAACTCCTGTGTCTGGGAGAATTTGGCTAATTTCTGGCCAAGGCAATCCAAAGACTTCCACCTTTGGATCCTGTGGTTTAGGCAGAGCACACTCTTAGCTTAATGCATTAGATGGCAATGATAAGTTTAATTCTCTAGGATAGGTCCTGACTAAACTCTCCATTGAGCCTCATCTTGGCAAAATGACAATAATGGGGTGTATTTTTTATGAGAGAGATCCTGTCTATACCATTTCTGCTGCTACCTGCTTTCACTGGTGAAGGAAAGTGGAATATATACATTGAAATTTTGCTGGAAACCAATTTTCTGATTATGTATCCCTTTTATCAGTGTTCCAATCCTGGAATGATTCTAGAATGGGTAGAGAAGAATCCGAGATTCAATTTTGTGAGCAGAAAGATTCAATATGGCTACACTAAGAATGATTTATGAAGCCAAAGTTTAGTTCAAAGGGATTCTTATTAATTCTGGATTTCCAGAAGATTATTGACACAAGTGTTTACTAACACTGGACCAGATAATAATTTGGATGTTGTTATCTCCCTCTTGGCCTTTGGTGTATACCCAAATGATGCTCTCAGAAGGAAAAGAGAAATATTCTTACCATGAAAGTCATAATGCACTTATCCACAAATTGTCCATTAATTGTTTTTTTAGTAGCAAGATATGAAGTGCTCCTCTCCTTTCTTTGTGTTTGGTGAAAAGCAGGGGGTGATTAAGGCCATGCCTTTAGCAGAGATGGCTCAGGTTTAAACACTGTCTCTGCTCAGGTGTATTTGAATCTGAGCCATCTCTGCTAAAGGCATGACCTTAGTCACCCCCTTGAAGTTGCTTCTCTTTGCCTCCAAGAACGTATAATGTGATAGGCATATTGTTCTTGTAGATGACTGAATTAAACTGCAAATATCCCATGAAGCAGCTGGCTGCATCACTGCTTTCCAGGAAACCTTGGAGTCTCTCTGGTTGTTGAAGTAATGAAACAACCTGATATCTTCAGCCAGTTGGACCCCTTAAATTATTATATGCTGAACATGATCCACCAAATCTCTAGGCCCTTAGCTGCTGTTATCATCTCCATACACAGTATGGAGATGGTCCACATCCTCCCAAGATGGCCTGATATGGCAATGGAAGTAGATATAGAAGGATACATTCTAATTATGGTGTTGGAGGCTATGGCAGTGGCTATAGCAATGGAGGCTATAGTAGTGGAGGCTATGGTGGCACTACTCCACCCTATCAGGAAGGATATGGTGGAGATGGTGGTGGAGATTATAGAGGACATAACTAAGGTGGCTATAGCAGTAGCTCTGGGGGAGATTACAGAAGGTCTGGTGGAGGCTACAGAGGATCTAGGGGATGCCAGTGAGAATGTAGAAGGGGGAGCTATGGAAACAGCTACTTTGGACAAGGAAAAGGAAGTGGTGGCCATTAAAGCTTGGTTATGTCAGTGCCTGTGCATAGACAGTTAAAAAAAAGAAAACTACTTGTTTTTTCCAAGATATTTATTTTTCATCAGAAACTAAACCTGTTTTCCACACATTCTGTGGTTCATTGTAGTTTAAGGAAACCAAGCATAGATGCATTAGTGATTTTATTTATATTATGTAAACTATAATCTTTTATAAAAATATCACAGTTTGTATTTTTTCTTTAAAGGTAAAGTTTTGCTTTTAAAGTTAATTTGATATTTTCTTGGCTCTCTTTTAATATGTTAGAAAATACAGTATTATATTGAATTAAAAAAAAGAAATTTCAGTTATTCAACATGCAAAAGCCTGGAGTGAATTTATAGGATATAAAAGGAATTAAGACCAGCTGTTCTTAATTTCCATGACAAAACAATATGAAAATAAACAAAATTAAAAATGGGGCTGGGCATGCTGCCTCACACTTGTAATCATAGCACTTTGAGAGGCTGAGGCAGGAGGATTGCTTGAGGCCAAAAGTTCAAAACCAGCCCTGGCAACATAGCGAGACCCTGTTGCATTAAAAGTATTGGGGGCTTATTGTGGGCTAGGTACTGTGCTAGGTACTATATACAAATTATCTAAATTATCTAATTTAATTGTCACAATAATTCTGATTAGGTATTTTTACTATCCTTATTTAATAAATGTAGAAATTTGAGTCTGAGAAGAGTTAAGAAGCTTATGAGAAGTTACATATATAAACAAAGCTTGGAGGTATTTTGAGTTCAGTTCCAGACCACTGCAATAAAGTGAATATTACAATAAAGCAAGTCACAAATTTTTTGGTTTAGAGAATGGCATGAGCCAGTTTAATATTTTCAAATCACTATAGATATTGTGTATTGGGAGTGGAGGGTGGTGGTTACTGAGTGAACAGTGAAGTCAGTTACATCTGTTGCAATATTGTGGGTAAGGGATGTTGGTGACTTTGTCTGCTGTTGGAGATGGAGAGAAGTGGGTAGAGTTAAGATATGTATTTTTAGGTATTATTGATGGAATTTGGTAATGGTTTGGTTGTGAGTTAGTGGCAGAGAAGTTGAAGAAGTTATCAAGGCTAGCCACTAGACTTTTGAGAAGAAAAACTAGGTTGATGGATGTGTCATTTGCCAATATGGGTTAGATTAGAAGATGAAGTTTGAGATCCCTGTGTGATGTACAGGCAGATATGTTACGTAGGTAGTTAGAGATGTAAATTTGGAATTTAGAGGATAATTTTGGGTTGGTGATACACATTTAAGAGTTGTTGGCATGTAGATAATATAAAGCCATGGAAGTGGTCAAGATTTCCTAGGATGAGAATGTAGATTGAGGAGATGATTAGAAACAAGTTCTGAGCGGTTTCAATGTTCAGAAATATGGAGGATGAGCAGGCAAAGGGGGCAGAAAAAAAAGCTAGATGGGTAGGAGGAAACAAAAAGAATATAGAGTTATGGAAGCTGAGAAAAGAGAAGAAGGAAAGATAATTCAGTTCCACTGAAAACTTCTGAGAGGCCAAATAAATTGAGACTCATAGAAAATTATAGCTAAGTTTTATCTTTGCAAGAATAGTTTCAATGTAATGATGAGAGTAAAAGCCTCAGATTGGAGCAGGTTGAAGAGTGAACTGAGTTTCATTACCAGCAAAATTGCAGATAAAATGTCCCAAAAAAATCTCTGATATATGATATTTACAAATACTTGATGGAATAACAACAATATTTTAAAATCCTAAGTGAGCTCACAAATAAGTAATGGAAACCTGTGGGGGCCAAAAAAGAAGACAAGTTGGAAATAGAATTGTAAGTGGTTGCTGATATCATAGCTATCTAGAGGGTATTTGCTAATTATGGTAATCCTGTTTTAATGACCAGGCAGTGGAGGAGAAAAAGCCTTGTATATATACAGATGGGAAGATATTTCTGAGAACCCACATAAAGCCAGAAATTATGATTAATCTGAGGGTAGAGGTGAAAAAGAATGTCTCCCTGTCAAATAAGAAAGATAAGCAAGACAACGTGGCAACAAGGTATGTTAGCTTGGGCTCTCAGTAGAAAACAACAGAAGTATCTGCTTTGAAAATTGATAACCACGAAGGCTACTCTGATATCACTTTCAAGTTAAAATTTATGTCATTTTTTTTTTCAGTTTGCTTTTCTTTTTTTTTATTATTATACTTTAAGCACTAGGGTACATGTGCATAACGTGCAGGTTTGTTACATATGTATACTTGTGCCATGTTGGTGTGCTGCACCCATCAACTCGTCAGCACCCGTCAATTCATCATTTATATCAGGTATAACTCCCAGTGCAATCCCTCCCCCCTCCCCCCTCCCTATGATAGGCCCCGGTGTGTGATGTTCCCCTTCCCGAGTCCAAGTGATCTCATTGTTCAGTTCCCACCTATGAGTGAGAACATGCGGTGTTTGGTTTTCTGTTCTTGCGATAGTTTGCTGAGAATGATGGTTTCCAGCTGCATCCATGTCCCTACAAAGGACACAAACTCATCCTTTTTTATGGCTACATAGTATTCCATGGTGTATATGTGCCACATTTTCTTAATCCAGTCTGTCACAGATGGATATTTGGGTTGATTCCAAGTCTTTGCTATTCTGAATAGTGCCACAATAAACATACGTGTGCATGTGTCTTTATAGCAGCATGATTTAGAATCCTTTGGGTATATACCCAGTAGTGGGATGGCTGGGTCATATGGTACTTCTAGTTCTAGATCCGTGAGGAATCGCCATACTGTTTTCCATAATGGTTGAACTAGTTTACAATCCCACCAACAGTGTAAAAGTGTTCCTATTTCTCCACATCCTCTCCAACACCTGTTGTTTCCTGACTTTTTAATGATTGCCATTCTAACTGGTGTGAGATGGTATCTCATTGTGGTTTTGATTTGCATTTCTCTGATGGCGAGTGATGATGAGCATTTTTTCATGTGTCTGTTGGTTGTATGGATGTCTTCTTTTGAGAAATGTCTGTTCATATCCTTTGCCCACTTTTTGATAGGGTTGTTTGTTTTTTTCTTGTATATTTGTTTGAGTTCTTTGTAGATTCTGGATATTAGCCCTTTGTCAGATGAGTAGATTGCAAAAATTTTCTCCCATTCTGTAGGTTGCCTGTTCACTCTGATGGTAGTTTATTTTGCTGTGCAGAAGCTCTTTAGTTTAATTAAATCCCATTTGTCAATTTTGGCTTTTGCTGCCATTGCTTTTGGTGTTTTAGACATGAAGTCCTTGCCCATGCCTATGTCCTGAATGGTACTACCTAGGTTTTCTTCTAGGGTTTTTATGGTATTAGGTCTAACAATTAAGTCTCTAATCCATCTTGAATTAATTTTCATACAAGGAGAAAGGAAAGGATCCAGTTTCAGCTTTCTACTTATGGCTAGCCAATTTTCCCAGCACCATTTATTAAATAGGGAATCCTTTCCCCATTTCTTGTTTCTCTCAGGTTTGTCAAAGATCAGATGGCTGTAGATGTGTGGTATTATTTCTGAGGGCTCTGTTCTGTTCCATTGGTCTGTATCTCTGTTTTGGTACCAGTACCATGCTGTTTTGGTTACTGTAGCCTTGTAGTATAGTTTGAAGTCAGGTAGCGTGACGCCTCCGGCTTTGTCCTTTTGACTTAGGATTGTCTTGGCAATGCAGGCTCTTTTTTGGTTCCATATGAACTTTAAAGCAGTTTTTTCCAATTCGGTGAAGAAACTCATTGGTAGCTTGATGGGGATGGCATTGAATCTATAAATTACCTTGGGCAATATGGCCATTTTCACGATATTGATTCTTCCTATCCATGAGCATGGTATGTTCTTCCATTTGTTTGTGTCCTCTTTTATTTCACTGAGCAGTGGTTTGTAGTTCTCCTTGAAGAGGTCCTTTACATCCCTTGTAAATTGGATTCCTAGGTATTTGATTCTCTTTGAAGCAATTGTGAATGGAAGTTCATTCCTGATTTGGCTCTCTGTTTGTCTGTTACTGGTGTATAAGAATGCTTGTGATTTTTGCACATTAATTTTGTATCCTGAGACTTTGCTGAAGTTTCTCATTAGCTTAAGGAGATTTTGGGCTGAGACAATGGGGTTTTCTAAATATACAATCATGTCATCTGCAAACAGGGACAATTTGACTTCTTCTTTTCCTAACTGGATACCCTTGATTTCTTTCTCTTGCCTGATTGCCCTAGCCAGAACTTCCAACACTATGTTGAATAGGAGTGGTGAGAGAGGGCATCCCTGTCTTGTGCCAGTTTTCAAAGGGAATTTTTCCAGTTTTTGTCCGTTCAGTATGATATTGGCTGTGGGTTTGTCATAAATAGCTCTTATTATTTTGAGGTACGTTCCATCAATACCAAATTTATTGAGAGTTTTTAGCATGAAGGGCTGTTGAATTTTGTCAAAAGCCTTTTCTGCATCTATTGAGATAATCATGTGGCTTTTGTCTTTGATTCTGTTTATATGCTGGATTGCATTTATTGATTTGCGAATGTTGAACCAGCCTTGCATCCCAGGGATGAAGCCCACTTGATCATGGTGGATAAGCTTTTTGATGTGCTGCTGAATACGGTTTGCCAGTATTTTATTGAGGATTTTTGCATCGATGTTCATCAGGGATATTGGTCTAAAATTCTCTTTTTTTGTTGTGTCTCTGCCAGGCTTTGGTATCAGGATGATGTTGGCCTCATAAAATGAGTTAGGGAGGATTCCCTCTTTTTCTATTGATTGGAATAGTTTCAGAAGGAATGGTACCAGCTCCTCCTTGTACCTCTGGTAGAATTCAGCTGTGAATCCATCTGGTCCTGGACTTTTTTTGATTTGTAGGCTATAAATTATTGCCTCAATTTCAGGGCCTGCTATTGGTCTATTCAGGGATTCAACTTCTTCCTAGTTTAGTCCTGGAAGAGTGTAAGTGTCCAGTAAATTGTCCATTTCTTCTAGATTATCTAGTTGATTTACGTAGAGGTGTTTATAGTATTATCTGATGGTAGTTTGTATTTCTGTGGGGTCGGTGGTGATATCCCCTTTATCATTTTTTATTGCGTCTATTTGATTCTTCTCTCTTTTCTTCTTTATTAGTCTTGCTAGCGGTCTGTCAATTTTGTTGATCTTTTCAAAAAACCAACTCCTGGATTCATTGATTTTTTGGAGGGTTTTTTGTGTCTCTATCTCCTTCAATTCTGCTCTGATCTTAGTTATTTCTTGCCTTCTGCTAGCTTTTGAATGTGTTTGCTCTTTCCTCTCTAGTTCTTTTAATTGTGATGTTAGAGTGTCAATTTTAGATCTTTCCAGCTTTCTCTTGTGGGCATTTAGTGCTATAAATTTCCCTCTACACACTGCTTTAAATGTGTCCCAGAGATTCTGGTATGTTGTATCTTTGTTCTCATTGGTTTCAAAGAACATCTTTATTTCTGCCTTCATTTCGTTATGTTCCCAGTAGTCATTCAGGAGCAGGTTGTTCAGTTTCCATGTAGTTGAGCGGTTTTGATTGAGTTTCTTAGTCCTGAGTTCTAGTTTGATTGCACTGTGGTCAGAGAGACAGTTTGTTATAATTTCTGTTCTTTTACATTTGCTGAGGAGTGCTTTACTTCCAATTATGTGGTCAATTTTGGAATAAGTGCGATGTGGTGCTGAGAAGAATGTATATTCTGTTGATTTGGGGTGGAGAGTTCTATAGATGTCTATTAGGTCTGCTTGGTGCAGAGATGAGTTCAATTCCTGGATATCCTTAATAACTTTCTGTCTCGTTGATCTGTCTAATGTTGACAGTGGGGTGTTAAAGTCTCCCATTATTATTGTATGGGAGTCTAAGTCTCTTTGTAAGTCTCTAAGGACTTGCTTTATGAATCTGGGTGCTCCTGTATTGGGTGCATATATATTTAGGATAGTTAGCTCTTCCTGTTGAATTGATCCCTTTACCATTATGTAATGGCCTTCTTTGTCTCTTTTGATCTTTGATGGTTTAAAGTCTGTTTTATCAGAGACTAGGATTGCAACCCTGCTTTTTTTTATTCTCCATTTGCTTGGTAGATCTTCCTCCATCCCTTTATTTTGAGCCTATGTATGTCTCTGCATGTGAGATGGGTCTCCTGAGTACAGCAGACTGATGGGTCTTGACTCTTTATCCAGTTTGCCAGTCTGTGTCTTTTAATTGGAGCATTTAGTCCATTTACATTTAAGGTTAATATTGTTATGTGTGAACTTGTTCCTGCCATTATGATATTAACTGGTAATTTTGCTCGTTAGATGATGCAGTTTCTTCGTAGCCTTGATGGTCTTTACATTTTGGCATGTTTTTGCAGTGGCTCGTACCTATTGTTCCTTTCCATGTTTAGGGCTTCCTTCAGGGTCTCTTGTAAGGCAGGCCTGGCGGTGACAAAATCTCTAAGCATTTGCTTATCTGTAAAGGATTTTATTTCTCCTTCACTTATTTGGCTGGATATGAAATTCTGGGTTGAAAATTCTTTTCTTTAAGAATGTTGAATATTGGCCCCCACTCTCTTCTGGCTTGTAGAGTTTCTCCCGAGAGATCTGCTGTTAGTCTGATGGGCTTCCCTTTGTGGGTAACCCGACCTTTCTCTCTGGCTGCCCTTAAGATTTTTTCCTTCATTTCAACTTTGGTGAATCTGGCAATTATGTGTCTTGGAGTTGCTCTTCTCGAGGAGTATCTTTGTGGCATTCTCTGTATTTCCTGAATTTGAATGGTGGCCTGCCCTACTAGGTTGGGGAAGTTCTCCGGGATGATATCCTGAAGAGTGTTTTCCAACTTGGTTCCATTTTCCCCCTCACTTTCAGGCACCCCAATCAGACGTAGATTTGGTCTTTTTACATAATCCCATACTTCTTGCAGGCTTTGTTCATTTCTTTTTCTTCTTTTTTCTTTTGGTTTCTCTTCTCACTTCATTTCATTCATTTGATCCTCAATCGCTGATACTCTTTCTTCCAGTTGATCGAGTTGGTTACTGAAGCTTGTGCATTTGTCATGTATTTCTCGTGTCATAGTTTTCATCTCTGTCATTTCGTTTATGACCTTCTCTGCATTAATTATTCTAGCTATCAATTCTTCCACTCTTTTTTCAAGATTTTTAGTTTCTTTGCGCTGGGTACGTAATTCCTTCTTTAGCTCTGAGAAGTTTGATGGACTGAAGCCTTCTTCTCTCATCTTGTCAAAGTCATTCTCTGTCCAGCTTTGATCCGTTGCTGGCGATGGGCTGCACTCCTTTGTGGGGGGAGATGTGCTCTTATTTTTTGAATTTCCAGCTTTTCTGCCCTGCTTTTTCCGCATCTTTGTGGTTTTATCTGCCTCTGGTCCTTGATGATAGTGACGTACTGATGGGGTTTTGGTATAGGTGTCCTTCCCGTTTGATAGTTTTCCTTCTAACAGTCAGGACCCTCAGCTGTAGGTCTGCTGGAGATTGCTTGAGGTCCACTCTAGACCCTGTTTGCCTGGGTATCAGCAGCAGAGGTTGCAGAAGATAGAATATTGCTGAACAGCGAGTGTACCTGTCTGATTCTTACTTTGGAAGCTTCCTCTCAGGGGTGTACTCCACCCTGTGAGGTGTGGGGTGTCAGACTGCCCCTAGTGGGGGATGTCTCCCAGTTAGGCTACTCAGGGGTCAGGGACCCACTTGAGCAGGCAGTCTGTCCGTTCTCAGATCTCAACCTCTGTGTTGGGAGATCCACTGCTCTCTTCAAAGCTGTCAGACAGAGTCGTTTGCGTCTGCAGAGGTTTCTGCTGCTTTTTTTGTTGTTGTTGTTTAGCTGTGCCCTGTCCCCAAAGGTGGAGTCTCAGTTGAAAATGCAGAAATCACCGGTCTTCTGTGTTGCTCGCACTGGGAGTTGGAGACTGGAGCTGTTCCTATTTGGCCATCTTGCTCCGCCCCCCCAGTTTTCTTAACCTGTCATTTTTTTTTTTTTTAAATGGAGTTTCATTCTTGTTGCCCAGGCTGGAGTGCAATGGTGTGATCTTGGCTCATCGTGCAACCTCTGCCTCCCAGGTTCAAGTGATTCTCCTGCCTCAGCCTCCCGAGTAGTTAGGATTACAGGCATGCACCACCATGCCCAGCTAATTTTGTATTTTTAGTAGAGACAGGATTTCTCCAGGTTGGTCAGGCTGGTTTCAAACTGCTGACTCAGGTGATCCACCCACCTCAGCCTCCCAAAGTGCTGGGATTACAGGCATGACCCACTGTGCCCAGCCAAAATTTACATCATTTTTTTAGCCTGAGCAGTCTAGACTGAAAACAAACAAACAAACATAAACAAAACTTTAGGTAGTTCCAATTTGAAGGCACTTGGGTGATTGGCAGAAGAAATGCATATCATCTTTCACTGAATGTAGCTTCAACCCAGGTTTCATGGAGTTACCTAAAAAAAGCTTTAATAAAACATGAATTGAGAATGAAAACTACAAAATACTTGAGAAATAAATCTCTATAAGTGAGACTTACCAGAAAATATCACTAAACACTTCATATAATATTTAAAATGTTTAAATAAAGCATGTACTCGCTAATATAAGAAAGGAATAAGATACAATTAAAAAGATGGGGCAGAATAGGAAATAAAAAATACAAAATAGAACTCCTAAAAAGGAAAATTATAATAACTAAAAGTAGATGGTTTAAATGAAGATTAGACGAAAGAAAATTATAAATTAATGAAATAAAGGATAGAATTAAAGATGTTATCACAAAGAGATGAAAAACATGAAAGAGTAGTTAAAAGATGTGGACATTAGAATGACAAGAGCTGATATGACCCGTTGGAGTTCCAGAAGAAGAGACTAGAGTTAATGTGGCAGAAGCAATTTTTAAGTCCTGGATGAAAAATGTCCAGAATTGATGGAAGACATAATTCTCTGTTTCAGGAAGCACAAAAATTCCAATCAACGAAAGTAAATAGAAAAAGGAAAGGAGAAAAATTAGTAAGCCAAGTATCCAATTTAAGATGTTAGAAAAAGGACAGAATAAGTTCAATACAATGGAAAAAAGGAAGTAACAGAGAAGATATTGATCGAACAAACAAAACATAGAATAAAGAGGATCAATAATGACTGAGTTTTATATTATAAGATTAAGGTAAACAACTTCTGGCATGTTTGATTTCAAAGAGGGTGGAAGGAAGAGGAGGAGAGAGAGAGAGAGAGAAAAGCATAAATAAGCACAGTCAGAAATGAAAAATGGGAACTACTTTAAATATATTAGGGTTTGATAGGCTCAGACGAAAGGAAGGAGCAAGGCTATGTGTAAATGGTTTAGATGTGGATGTGGCAATGGACTTGTTTCCTTGGAAGCAATAAAGATAAGATAGATGTTGAATATTTGTCCCCAAACCCTTATATGAAGGTATTTCCTGGATCCCAAATAGAGGCTACTTCTCTGTGTCAAAGTGACTTAGAACCTCCAGACAAGAGTGGGATATTTCATTTTTACCGATAGAATCTCAGAAGCAAAGTCTCTGATTGTCTTTGATTTTATAGAACAAAGTTTCTCAGTAAGAAAGCAGTAGGCATTCAAAGAAAGGGGTTGTGATGATACTTTATAACGGCAGCATGTCCTTGGGAGAAATAGTATTTCCTTTTAACTTTCCAGCCAGTTTTATCTGGGCCTATTATTCCAGCCTGATGAATGTCAGGGCAGATTTTTGGTGTCTGAATTTATTTTTACTTTCTCACCCCAAATCTTGTCTCAAGGTCTCTGCTCATTATTTGAACACTCAAGGAAAATTGAGAAAATTCCAGAATACTGACTATAGTGTTTTTAAAATGAATAGTTTCCAGGAACTGGTAAACTTAATGTTGTCTCTTAGCAATAGTCTAGTTTAGATTAGAAATTCATTGATACCCTTTTCTGATAGGACTTTTTAGATTGCTAGAGCAGGAAAATTATTCCACATGAAAATATTGTAAGGTACTTTCAAGTACAAAAATCACTTTAATTTGGATTATTTCATTTGAGTCAAATTATCAGTTTCCTAATTTTCATATTAGCAATCGAGGCTAAAAAATGCTAAATAGCTTGCCCAGAGTCAGCTAGCTGCCGAGATTTACTGTCTGTAAGGTCAATGATCTGTCCATTGTTCTAAGCTGCCTCCAAGTTCAGTGAATTCCTGGAATTATTAGACTTTTGGGAAAACATTTTCAAAGAGAGTGGTTAAGATCACTTTGGGAAACAATTGCCTTTTCTGTCTCTCTATCTCATCCCCCCTCAAATTTATTGATGTAGAAGTCTAATTTCAGTTAAAGTTCCAAAATAAAAATACTTACGGTTTCTTTACTTTCTTGGGATTTAACCTTTTCATAATTTTTTTTCCAGAAATTTTAAATTTTGAATTTTTACATTAATTTTTAGGGTAATGAGTGAGGGAACACAAATAAATCATGAAATATTTATTAGTTTTCTAGAACTGCTGTAATAAATATCACAAATTAAATTGTTTAAACAGCAGAAATTTCTTTTCTTACAATTCCGGAAGCTAATAGTCCAAGATCAAGGTGGTTGGCAATGGTTGGCAAGGTTGGTCTCTTCAGGACCTCTCTCCTTGGCTTGCAAATGGCTGTCTTCCGCTTGTATCGTTACATGGTCTTTCTTCTGCATCTGTGTCCTAATCTCCTTTTCTTAGAAAGTCACCAGTCATATTGCATTAGGTCCCACCCTAATTACCTCATTTAACTTTTTCCTCTTTAGAGACCCCATCTCTAAATATAGTCACATTCTGAAGTACTGGGAGTAAGAATTTCAACGTATTAGTTTGGTGGGGGACAGGGGAGACACAATTCAGTCCATAACAAATGTGTTTTTCATCATTGTTTTCTTGGAGTCTGTCAGTGTTTCTAGAATTTAGTATTTGTTAAATAAAGAAGTGAAAGCTAGATTGTCAGTATGGGAAAACTTTGAAGACTTAAAGTGAAAATTGTAAGATTAGTTATACAACTAGTCAGTTAAATGGCAGATTAGAACTTCTGTACAGTTGGTCTTTAATTTATAATGGTTCTATTTATGATTTTTTGACTTTACAGTGCAATATTTTCAACTTATGACCAATGCACACTGTGTTGCCTTTCTCTTTTTAAATAAGTAAAATTGCCGTGATTCATTAGACTAAAAGATTTTATTCAAATGGCAGAATGTATTTATTGTCTTTGATGTACAAAGCTTTTTCTTAGAAGTTTTTCATTTTAAAACAAATTTACATTCTAAATTTTAAAATATTATATATAAATATATAAGCACACACATGCATATACTATATCCCTTCAAACTGGAGGTGTAACTGAGTAATAATTTCTTTTAAAGTAGCTCCAATTAGGACACAATGGAGACAGCATGGGCTTTAGAATAAAGTGCATCTGTGGTTGTATTATTCACGCTATATAATTTTAGTTATTTAAGCCTTAATGAACCTGTAAAATGTGAAAAATAGTATTTTATCTTAAAGAGTTGTAGCAAGGATTAAATAAGATGTTTATAAAGTGCCTAGAACATTTACCTGATCGATATTTACCAAATAAATGAAAGCTATTATTTTAAGTGATTATTAACAAATTTATTTTCATAAGAATTACAAAGCAGTATGTCTTTGTTATCTTATTACAAGAATTGTTATTTGAAAAAAGAATATAAACAACATTTTATGGCCTTTAAAGTAAAATCTAACTAATTTCTCTTAGAAATCTATAACAAAACCATTTTCTGCAGTGGCAACAAATGGCACTGTTATTTCTTGTGCTAATTAATAGGGCTTATTCTGAATTTGATCTTTCAACATGATTAGATTGTACATTTTGTAGAGGCATGTTAAATCTATCAGACTTAAAATGCCTAATGAAGTTGAAAGACCTTTAAATGTTCTCAAATACTTTGTCCTTAATGTGTCTCACTTTAAAGCAACTCAAAACACCATGCCAACACTTTATTTTTCAAGTGGATTAATTTAGGGCCTGATGGTTTGTAAGGTAAAATTTGTTCTTTTACTTAAAGAGGAAGGGATCTTTTAAAAAACAAAGCCACAAGTTGTAAACAATGGGTTTTAGAGTCAGCAGACATATATATGGCTTTGGGCAAGTTGTTTAATACCTCTGTGCGTAAAATGTCTCATCTGGAGATTAGAGGCATTGTACATATTATATAGAGTGATGTGAGAGTAATGGATGGAAAGCCTCCATGGTTTCCTCCATCAATGGTTTTGTCAATCCCAAAATTTTTATAGAGTGCCCATTGTGCTAGGTCTAAAAAAGTAATTTGTGTGTTTAAAATAAAAAATAAAAATTAAAACTGTATACAACTTTTAGGAATGTGTCCCTTTTAAAATGAGGTATGCTTGTTCTGATTAGTGCTTTGAATCAGAGGAAACGGAGTTTTCCTCTTGTTGCCCAGGCTGAAATGGAGCGATGCAACCTCGGCTCACTGCAACCTCCTCCTCCCAGATTCAGACAATTCTCCTGCCTCAGCCTCCTGAGCAGCTGGGATTGCAGGCACGGGTCACCACGCACAGCTAATGTTTTGTATTTTTTAGTAGAGACGGGGTTTCACCATGTTGGCCAGGCTGGTCTCAAACTCCTGACCTCAGGTGATCCACCCACCTTGGCCTCCCAAAGTGCTGGGATTACAGGCATGAGCCACCGTGCCCGGCCAGTGCTTTGAATCTTGAGAGTCCTATCACAATGGGATTTGTTGTGGCTCTTCTCCAGTGTTATGGCTTCTCTTAGATTTGTCCAGGAGATGGGAGAGTCCAAACCCTCTCAAAAACAGCTCTGAAGTCCATTTCTGCTGGTTTCCTTGTAACTGTTTCTCCCCACCATCCAAAATCATTTACCTTAAATATTTTAACTACTCCTCTTTGCAGATAGTATTTGTCCTGCTTTCAAGATACTGAATTCCTCAACATCATATGCTATTTAATAATTACCAGGTACAGTGTTTTTGGTAGAATTTGTAGATGTTGGTCTATCATTGTTTTAGTATAGTTTTATTCCCCGGATTTATGTTGTTTTATCTGTTCTTTTTCTTATTTTATTTTTGTTTTTAATGTTTTAAATTCAGCCTCCTAATCCTTTTTATTCTCATGGTTATATTTTATTTTTAACCTTATAAACAAAGTTATAAATCTTGGCAATGATTCTGGAAAGTACAGTTATTGCTGAGAAAGGCAGTATACACTATTAGGTGGCTGCAAAAGTAATTGTGGCTTTTGCCATTAAAAATAACTACAAAAACTGCAATTACTTTTGCACCAACCTAACTTTCTAGTAAATGTATTAGAAGCATAGTTAACAGGTAGCTGCTGCATTCCTTTCCACCAGCTGTCTCATGAAGATAGACTAGAGATCTTTTCTGGAAAATCACCTCCTGCCTACCATTTTTCTTTTGGATTGAATCATGCCATTGGCACAGTGTCTTCAAAATCTAATGATTATATATGTCGTGTGTGTGTGTGGGTGTGTGTTCATGTGTGTGTGTTCACAATGTTCACTTTCCAATAAGAGGCCAGTGTGTGGGATATCAGAGAGTGGCACTGCTACATTAAAGCAAGTGTGCCTTCTGCACAGAAAGGACAATTCCTGCTTGAAGAAAGTAAACCTCTGTATCTTTTGAGTCACCTGGAATGATGTTTTTTTTAGAAACCCTTCTTGAAAGTAATGAAATATCTATGGGAAAGAGCAGCACCCTGATTGACTGCCCCTCTCTTCTGCCCCTAGGAGGACCATGCTCTCTTAACCACTTCCAAAACTCCTTGTATGTCAAGCCCTCTTGGATGTTCATGTGACGTTGCCAGTCACTATAGTAATTGTAGCTCTCCTGGCTTCTGGCAGTTAAATGTTGCTGCGTTGCCAAATCTATGATTATCTATCCTTTCATTGTCATTGGCCACAAAGAAGAGCCACTACTGAATTTCTTAGTAATGTTGGTCTATGACTATCTGTCCTTTCATTGTCATTGGCCACAAAGAAGAGCTACTACTGAATTTCTTAGTAATGTTGGTGACCTTTTTACTAGTATTTTCTTAATGGCCTTGGTGAATGATATGTTCCCTGGGCCTTTTTATGGAATATAATCCTGGGTCACCTTGCAATTTGAAATATAATCATTCCAGTATGCTCACTTCCCTCAACCTCTTTCTTCATTCCTGCTTCTACCATCTCCCAGAGAAACACAGGCATTTCTACTTTACTGAAGGTTATCTAGTTTTTTTCCTGTGGTTCTAAGAGCCAACCCAACAAAAAGTTTGCCCCATCCCTGGAGGTGCCAGTTAAGGTATTAAATCCTATGTCTGTTTCTAAATTAATGAATTCTTGCTTATCTATCCCAATATTCTAGCCCTCTTATCAAGCACCATCAAAATCTAATCCTGGGTTTATTTCCTTGCTCCTGCCATGTAATGGCAGTTAGTTTTTTAATAATTCTTTAGATGTATAGTTTCTTTCATCCCTGGCCAGGCTCAGCAAGTCATCACTTAGGTTATGCTAGAATTTAACTCTATTTACTGGCCTGGCAGCCAGAAGAGGTGGGCACAGCTCTTGTCGGGGGCATGCATGTTGCCCTGTGGAGGAGAAGATTTATCCATATTCCACTGGCCACAGTCTGGGTATCTGGCTGCACCTAGCTCCAAAGGATCTTGGTAGTAGAATCTAACTCTGCCTAAGTAAGCAAAGGTAACAGGATTGGTGAGTGTTAGCCAATTTCCACCAAAATGTGTCTAGGTTTTAAAAGGGTGTATTATCCTGAAAAGAAACTGATATTTTAGCACTCTTTACATTCTGCCTTTGAGCCATAGAGCAATTCCACTGGGATTAACTTTTTTTCTTGCTCAGCTATAGCTGCAAATGTTTTGGTCAGGGATAACTTCTACCAGAGCTTGCACTCCTACCCTTGTTCACTCCATTTCAGTATATGTTTTTCCAGTTTATATTTTTAGATTGCTTGAATTATATTTTATTTCTGTTGTGTTTCCAAAAGACTTTTGATTTTGTTAGCATTTTTTTTTAAGTTGGAGTTAAAATTTTCCACTGTAAAACACATTGAGGTAGTAGGTGAATGAAGTAAAATTATTGAACATAGAGTGAATATCATATAATGGGATATAATGTTCTTGAAAAGTTGGTTCTACATAAAGTTATACTTTGCCATTGGTGAATATTTAAAAATTGGAGATTTGATACAATGGTAAAAACAAAATAGAGAAGGCTGGTGAAGAAATATAAATAGCTGGAAGAAGTTGTACACTTTGAGTTATATTTCATAAACATACTCTTGAAAAAATTAGGGCTTACTTTGTTGTTCTTGTAATGATTCACACACACCAAAGAACAACTTGATAAAAGACAAAACAAAGAGAAATCATTAGTTATGAATATATTCCTTCCAAATGTAGTAAGGCATACTTTAGCAGGCAACAAACCTCATTTCTGATCACAAATCATTTAAGAAAAAATATTCTTTCATTTACAGAAATCTGCTTACTATTTTAATCATTTGACATTTAAATATGGTTTACATCATCAATGAGATTTTCTATGAAGTGGAGCAATATTTTAATTTTTTATTTCACACATGAAGAAACAGAGGTGTTGAGAAACTGTAGCACATTTAAGAGTCACACAAGTCTGGATTGGAATTCTAATTGATTGCAAATGACTTTCAATCATAAAGTTTTCACATATCACAGAGAAACTTATCATAGAATATTAAAGTTGGGGGTGATTTTAAAGAGGTTCTGCCTTTCATAATTGAAGAAATAAACCTCAGAGAGACTAAGCAACTTGACTATTACACAGCTAGATTACCCACTTAACACAGGGCTGTGTTCTGTGTTCTGTGTAACAGGTACTGTGTTTTAAGTTGAAGTAACAATTACTATTATCTAGTTATTGTGATAAATTCTGAATGAACAACAATGAATTCTTCACCCAAGGGACTCACAGTCTGATGGAGGAGATTGACATCTTAAAGGGTATTCAGAGAAATCATGCTGTAGTAGATAAAAAATTAGTGACAGATCTTAAGAAAAGAAATGTTTAGTCAAATGTGTATTTTATAAAGATTACACTGACTATTATGGATAATTTTTTCAATTCTGTTTTTTTCCACATCTTCTTTTCTATAGGAATCATTTCCTGATACCATTAGTTTATTATATTTCCCCCGTTGTATATTGTCATAGCATTATACTTTGCCTAACAACTTATTTAACTTGTCCAAAAAGAAAACCTTTTTGTCTTCCCTCCTTCTTCTTTCTTCTTCTTCCTTCTTTCTTCTTCTTCTTCCCTCTTCCTTCTTCTTCCTCTTCCTTCTTCCTTTTTTTGAGAGAGGGTCTTGTTCTTTTGCTAAGGTTGGAGTGTAGTCACATGATGAAATCTCACTGCAGCCTTGAACTCCTGGCCTCAAGTAATCTTCCTGCCTCAGCTTCTGAATAGCTGGGACTACAGGTACATGCCACCATGTCCGGCTATTTTTTTTTTTTTTTTTTTGGTAGAGACAGGTTGCCAAGGCTGGTATCAAACTCCTGACCTCAAGCCATCCTCCTTCTTTTGCCTTCCAAAGTGCTGGGATTACAGGCACGAGCCATTGTGCCTGACCCAAAAGAAAACTTTTGATTTATCTCTTGATATCCTCTTATTTCTAACTTTCTCATCCCTGGTATTGGCACCACCATATACCCAGGTTTCTCATGCTAAACTCTGATAAGTCATTTTTGATTCCACTTTCTTTTCATTCCCACATCTAATCTATCATCAAGTCTCACTGTCTCTTAACTCTAAATATAACTTGACCATATTTACACTTCTTGCATATGCCACTGCTACTGCTGTAGTCCAAGCCACCATGATGTCTTGCTTAGATTGCTTTAGGAGTTGACTTACTGGCCTTCCTAATTCTGTTTTTGCTCCTGGTATCTATTTTTCCCACAGCAGTCAGAAGTCTTCTTTAAAAACGTAAATTTGATCATGTCATTTATCTGTTTTAAACCTTCCAATGGCATTCTACTATACTCAGGATAAAAATCCAAATCTTTTGACATGCTCTGTAAAGATATACGTAATATATTCTCCATGAGCTTTCTGACTTCATTTCCTGCCACTTATTTCCTTGCTCATTGTGTCTCAGCTTGTCCCTGACAGCTTTTACATTGATTCTTTCTTCTGTGTGGGATACTTTCCTCTGGATCTCTTCATGGCTGGTTTTCTTCTCATCATTCTGGTCTTAGCTTAAGTCAGAAAATCTTTCTTTTACCACTGAGACTACTTAGCTATCCTTACATCTTCCACTTGTGCTCTATCATATTGCTATTTATTATGTCTTAAATAGCACTTGCCATTACTTGAAACTATCCTGTTTTTAAAATTACATTATTCCTGGACAGGATCCTTGTCTGTCATTCATTTCTATATCCTCAGGGACTAGAACAGTGCCTTTATACGTTAGTAGATTTTGCTTAACAGTAGTTTTTAGATGAGTGAATCATAGCATTTGCCACACTTCGTGGTATCAATAATTTAATTCTCTTTTTATGAAAGCTATAAATTCAACAAGAATGGGAACCATGGCTACCTTGCTCACCATTGTATATTCAGAGCTTAACATATAATAATCACTTAATAAATATTTGTTGATTGAATGAATAAGTGATCATTGATTGAGACTGGAGTCAGAGATACCAATTTGGACAGTATTACAGTGATCAGTTGAAAGATAATGAGGACCTTAACAAGATCATTGGCAGAAGGGATGAAAAGGAAATGCGAGATTTAAGAAGCACATAGGAAATATACCGGAGAAGACTCAGGCCTATTATAAAGGATTGGTTATGAGGAGAGAGGAGTTAACTTTTGGTTGAAAGTGTGGATTATGGTACCATTTACAATTATAAGGAAAACCATATTTAAAGTAGGGTCAGTAAGGGGGAGAAATGAAAGTGGGATCAGGGGAGAAAGTGATGAGTTTAGATTTGACTCTTAAGCTGTGATGTCTGTGGGATATACAGAAGAAATCTTAATAAAGTATATACTTTGGTGCTCTTGTGACATGCTTAAGCTGGTCTTATAAATCAATAAGATATATAGGTGGTATTTGGGCATTTGACACTGTGATAGATTGTCTTATTGTCAGACAAAATGCTTCTATTCCTTACTGGCAACTCTCCACCAGTCTATACTTGAGGGTGGAATAAAGTTCTACTTTACTGAAGTCAGTTTTCACCATTTGACTTTCCTTGGCTAATAAACTGTGAAGTTGTGTGCCGCTTCTAATAATAAGTTTTAAGAAACATCTTGTGGTCTACCATCTTTTCCCTCTGTTACAAGACCAGCATGTTTCAGACAGGGGCAGGATGAGGAAGATGCAGGGCTAAGCTGCAGTTGTGGACCTACAAGAGATATGAGTGAAACATAAGCCCTTGTTATGTTGAGATTTTGGGATTGTATGTTGCTATAGCATACATAATCTAGTAAAAGCTCATTGATATAGAGACAGAGAATAGTCATTGACTAGAGTGGAGAATAGAAGAGGGTTAAGGGCATAATCCTTAGGGAATCTTAAGGGTAAGCACAGGAAAAGAAGCTTACAAAGGATACTAGGCAGATTCCTCTGGCAAGAGGAGAACTAAGAGAGAGGGAAAATATGACAATAGCTGAGAGAGAAATTAAAAGCATGAAAGAGTGGTTAACAGTATCAAATGATTTAGAAAATGTTAATAAGGGGGTTTGAAAAGTGTTCATTGAGTTTTAAAACTAATTTTTGAATTAATTACTTTTAATTTATTCTTTTGACTTGAATAGATTCTGACAGATGATTTTTTTTTTTTTTTTAAGTTTAAAGCCATTAGTGACCTTATGAGAGCAATTCTAGTTGAGTAGCTAGGAAGCTACTTAGTCACAAAGACAAGGATAGAATTTATTATTCAGTCTGTTGTAAATACCACTTCCTCTAGGGTGCCTATTCTGATTCTCCTCCAACCAGGTAAAAACTTTCTTTCTTTTAAGCCCATTGCACTCATTATATTTTGTGCTCAGTGTTTCTCCCTGACTGCTAATCTTTTATAGAGACTTTCATTGTATCATTCAGATTTTCAAATGGAAGAATGAAAAAGTCACATTACAAAGCTGTCAGTTTTTAAAAAAAATGTAAAAATAATTATAAATGCCATTGGACATTTAAAAAAGAAATAACTTTGGAGATGCAAATATATACTGCTCAAGATACAACTAAAATTCAGAGAATTCATAGACCCTTGCTTGAAATGATAGGTAACTCTTTTAGTAGACAGTGCTCTAACCTTATCTCATCATTCTGTTTGTCCCTCATTTCATCTCTGAATCTCCTCCAAGTATTGAGGTTTATTCCGTCTTTAAATTGCCCAATTCATTCATTCTATCTTCATCTTTAAACCAATCTGAGTTTTAGTTTCTGACCCCATCCCTCTCCTCCACCTCATCCTTGACCCCATCACAAAGGGTTGAGACTTAGGGATGATGTTCCTGTTTTAATACAAGTTACAGTTATCATAAAAGCTGAAAGCTTAATTGTTTGCTTTTAGGAGGTGTCAGAATGCCCAAATATCAAAATGCCCCTGAATCAAAACAGCTGAGTCAAATGGACATGACAAGGTACCACCATGTTTCTCAGAGGAAGTCTATTTGAGATCTTACTAATTTTGAGTTTACAGACCCAAATTATCTACTTTATAGGGTTGCCTGGACTCCATGTTTCATGGAATTCATAACACCAGTGCCTATAGGTTCCCCCAGGAATCTCCACTCTACCTGCTGTGCTTTATACCCACTTATAAAGAGCCTAGTCTTTTTTATTTAATACACTCTTAGACAAGATGATAATATGGTTGTGTTTACCTAATTTATTTCCCTCTGGAAAAAATAAGTAATCATCACTATAACAACTTTGTCCTAGTTGAGAGACACATATTTTTAGGACTGAATTTTCAAAAATAGTCTATTACCAGAAATTGAGCATAAAGACACTTGTGAACTATTAAAGTATACTTTGCTGCAAAGCTTCTGTACTCTAAACTTTATGCATCAAGTTAAGCAGCTGTACAAAGGCATATTCCTGGGAAAAGTGACAGGTGACAGCCTTAGTCTTGGGAGAAATTAGAAAAATGTCTAGTTATAATATAGTAACATAACTGATGATTAGGAAGGGAGCTAACATTTATATCATGTTTGCTATGTACCAAGCATCTTAAATATGTTATCTCATTTAATCTTTATCATAATTCTATAAAATTTTATTCTTTTGTACAGATAAGGAAACTGAGGCACAGCCATTGTTACATGATTTATCCAAGGTCATACAGCGAATACATAGAAGGGAGACAAAGCAGATTTTAAAAATGATAATGGCTAATAATTATTTTGTTGTAGGCATAAGTCTAACTTCATTATGTATATCAACACTTTTAATCTCAACAACAGATTGATGAAGTAAATATGAGTCATATTATAATTTTATGGATAAAAGTATTAAAGCACAAAGAGGATAAGTAACCTACCTAAGCCATATAGTAAGAGATAAAGGTGGAATTCAAATCCAGACAGCCTGATTTCAGAGCCTAGGCTTTTTACACATTAAAATAAAATACCTCTGTCTAGCATTTATGATCTTATTAAGCAAAGATGGCATTAATCTATAGTTTATATTCTCCTTCTTTCTAATAGCCAGTCTTCCTTCTGAACTCCAGGCATTTTCCTCCTTACTGCAAGCATTTATTCATGAAATAAGGCTCTTTAATATGCAGTGTGTCTTCTTAACCATTACTCTATACTCTGTTACTACTTGTTGACTTTTTGTTTCACACATATTTCTCTTTTAATCCCAGTAACAGCCCTGAAAACATATTGTGATCTTCAGGTTAAAAGCTGAGGAAACAGGCTGGATGCCTGGGCGCGGTGGCTCACACCTGTAATCCCAGGATTTTGGGAGGCCGAGGCGGGCGGATCACGAGGTCAGTAGATTGAGACCATCCTGGCTGACGTGATGAAACCCCGTCTTTACTAAAAATACAAAAAATTAGCTGGGTGTGGTGGCAGGTGCCTGTAGTCCCAGCTACTCGGGAGGCTGACGCAGGAGAATAGTGTGAACCTGGGAAGCAGAGCTGGTGGTGAGCAGAGATCACGCCACTGTACTCCAGTCTGGGCGGCAGAGTGAGGCTGTCCCTTCTCAAAAAAAAAAAAAAAAAAGCTGAGGAAACAAAGGCTTAAGGTAATAAAGTAGCTTGCATCAGTTCACCTGTTTAACATGTAGCAGATCCAGAACTTGAAACTAGTCTGGGTCATTGATTCATTGCTGCTGGGAATGTAAAATAGCACAGCCGCTGTGGGAAAAGGTTGAATATTTTCTTATAAAACAAAACATGCAATTACCATATGGTCACACAAAATCATATATGTGAACAGTTCACAGCAGTTTATTTTTAATAGCCAAAATCTGGAATCAGCTCATTCAATAGGTGAACGGTTAAACAATCTGTGGTATATTAGTATTATGGAATATTACTCAGCAACAAAAAGGAAGAAACTATTAATATATACATAAGTTGGGTGACTCTCCAGGGAATTATGCTGCATGGAAAAAGCCTAAACAAAAATGTTACATAATATATGACTGATTCCATTTACATAACATTTTGAAATGACAAAAGTTTAGAAATAGAGGACAGATTTGTGGTTACCAGAGGGTAGAGATAGAGGTGGGGATGAGATGAGGTGGGTGGGGTTATAAAAGAACAAGAGATATCCTTGCGATTCAGCTGTGTAGTATCTTGACTCTGATAGTAGATGCTGCAACCTACATACAGGATAAAATTGTATAGAACAAAATTCTCATATATACACATGATATACATGTACATACCTACACAAAGATGAGGACAAGTAAAATGGGAAATATGAGTGATATCATTGTGTGGTACAGATGCCAGTATCCTGTTGGTCATATTGTACTATAGTTTTATGAAATGTCTCTATTGGGTGAAACTGTGTAAAGTGTACAAGACATCTCTGTATATTATAGGTTGGAGCAAAAGTAATTGTGGTTTTTGCCAGTAAAAAAAGTAATGGAGATATATATATATATATATACACACATACACACACACACACACACACACAATTGCATGTGAGTCTATAATTATCTCAACAAAAATTTTAATTTTAAAATATATCAGGGCATGAATATTCCTGTAGAAAATAAAGACAAGAAAAACAACAGTTAAGTTAAAAAAATTATGTGACAGCAAGTGTTTGATATAGTTTGGATATTTTTTCCCTCCACATTTCATGTTGAAATTTGATCCCCAATGTTGGAGGTGGAGCCTATTGGGAGGTGTTTGGGTCATGGGGACAGATGTCTTATGATCAGTTTGATGTCATCCTTAGGGTAATGAGTGAATTCTTGCTCTATAGTTCTCACCAGATCTCTGTGTTTAAAAGAGCCTAGTACCTCCTTCCCATCCTTCTCTTTCTTCTTCTCTCAGTATGTAGTGCCTCATCCCTCTTGGCCTTCCACCATGAGTAGAAGCTCTCTGAAGCCCTCATGAGAAACAGAAGCTGGTGCCATTCTTCTTGTACAGCCTGCAGAACCAAGAGTCAAATAAACCTTAATTCTTTATAAATTACTCAGCATCAGGTATTCCTTTATAGCAACACAAATAGACTAAGACAGTATTGTTCTCTATGTGTTTATATAATTTTAGAAGATAGTGTGGGTGAGTATATCCAAAATTTTCATGAAAGTTATCTACAGATGAACAATTCACTTTATTTTACTTACTTTATTTTTTCTTTTTTCCTTTACTTTTAATTATATATATCTTCTGTTTCCTAAACTAACTTATGTTAGTTACAGTATAAAGAAAAAATTAAAAATTTTGGCACTAGTTAAAAAACAAATGATTTATTTCACTCACTCTAACATTTATGTTCTTAAGCCTTATGTAAAGAAATTAATAACTCAATAATTGAATAGAGTTTGTAAAATATACTCTTTTTTGAGTAGTGTATATTTGTGTCCCCTACTAGGTCACTGAGGACAAGGGCACTATCTTGTCTCTCTCTTATTCCTAATACTTAGCAAAGACCCTGGGTACATACTCGATGCTTAATGACTGATTTCACGGAGTGATGTTGCCACATTAGCACAAATAAATTAATTTTCCATTTTATACAAGTTTTTGGCAGTCAATGTATGAAACATCCCATGTTACCCTTCTTAGAAAATATATATCATTGTTTCTTCTTCTTTTTTTTTTTTTTAAAGTTTAAGTTCCAGTATACATGAGCAGAACATGCAGGTTTGTTACATAGGTATACATGTGGCATGGTGGTTTGCTGCACCTATCAACCCATCACCTAGGTTTTAAGCCCCACATGCATTAGCTATTTGTCCTGATGCTCTCCTTCCACTTTCACCCCTCCCCCAGCAGTTCCTGGTGTATGTTATTCCCTTTCCTGTGTCCATGTGTTCTCAGTGATCAACTCCCACTTATGAGTGAGAACACACTGTATTTGGCTTTCTGTTCCTGTGTTAGTTCACTGAGAATTATGGCTTCCAGCTTCGTCCATGTCCCTGCAAAGGACATGATCTCATTCCTTTTTATGGCTGCGTAGTATTCCATGGTATATATGTACCACATTTTCTTTATCCAGTCTATCATTGATGGGCATTTAGGTTGGTTCCATATCTTTGCTATTGTTAATAATGCTGCAATAAACATATGTGCATATATTTTATAGTGGAATGATTTATATTCCTTTGGGTATATACCCAGTAATGGGATTACTGGGTCAAATGGTATTTCTGGTTCCAGATCCTTGAGGAATCGCCACACTGTCTTCCACAATGGTTGGACTAATTTACATTCCTACCAGCAGTGTAAAAGCATTCCTGTTTCTCCACAGCCTCACCGTCATCTGTTGTTGCCTTTTAAATAATTGCCATTCTGACTGGCATGAAGTAGTCTCTCATTGTGGTTTTGATTTGCATTTCTCTAATGATCAGTGATGTTGTGTTTTCTTCATGTTTGTTGGCTGCATTGATTTCTTCTTTTGAGAAGCACCTGTTCATATCTTTGGCCCCCTTTTTGATGGAGTTATTTGTTTTTTTCTTGTAAATTTGTTTAAGTTCCTTATACATTCTGGATACTAGAGCTTTATCAGATGGGTGGATTGCAAAAATGTTCTCCCATTCTGTAGGATGGCTGTATGGCTCTGATGATAGTTACTTTTGCTGTGCAGAAGCTCCTTAGTTTAATTAGGCCTTATTTGTCAATTTTGGCTTTTGTTGCTGTTGCTTTTGGTGTTTTAGTCATGAAGTCCTTGCCCATGCCTATGTCCTGAATGGTATTGCCTAGGTTTTCTTCTAGGTTTTTTATGGTTTTGGGTTTCACATTTAAGTCTTTCATCCATCTTGAATTAATTTTTATATAAGGTGTAAGGAAGGGGTTCAGTTTCAGTGCCCTGCATATGGCTAACCAGATTTCCCAGCACCATTTATTAAACAGAGAATTCTTTACTCATTGCTTTTGTCAGGTTTGTTGAAGATCAGTTGGTTGTAAATGTGTGCTGTTATTTCTGAGGACTCTATTCTGTTCCATTGGTCTGTATCTCTGTTTTGGTATCAGTACCATGCTATTTCGGTTACTGTAGCCTTGTAGTATAGTTTGAAGTCAGGTAGCATGATGCCTCCAGCTTTGTTCTTTTGGCTTAGGATTGTCTTGGCTGTGAGGGCTCTTTTTTGGTTCCATGTGAATTTTGAAGTAGTATTTTTTATAATTCTGTGAAGAATGTAAATGGTAGTTTGATGGAAATAGCATTGAATCTTTAAATTACTTTGGGTAGTATGGCCATTTTCACATTATTAACTCTTCCTGTCCATGAGCATGGAATGTCTTTCCATTTGTTTGTGTCCTCCCTTATTTCCTTGGGCAGTGGTTTGTAGTTTTCCTTGAAGAGGTTCTTCACCCCCTTGTCAGCTGTATTCATGGGTATTTTATTCTCTCTGTGGCAATTGTGAATGGGAGTTGATTCATGATTTGACTCTCCGCTTGTCAATTGTTGGTGTATAAGAATGCTTGTGATTTCTGCACATTAATTTTGTATCCTGAGACTTTGCTGAAGTTGCTTATCAGCTTAAGAAGAGTTTGAGCTGAGACAATGGGGTTTCCTAAATATAGGAATATGTCATCTGCAAACAGTGACAATTTGACTTCCCTCTCTTCCCGTTTGAGTACCGTTTATTTATTTCTCTTGCCTGATAGCCAGAACTTCCAACACTATGTTGAATAGGAGTGCTGAGAAAGGGCATCCTTGTCCCAGTTTTCAAAGGGAATGCCTCCAGCTTTTGCCCATTCAGTATGATATTGTCTGTGGGTTTGTCATAAATAGCTCTTATTATTTTGAGATATATTCCATTAATTTCTAGTTTACTTAAAGCTTTTAACATGAAGTGTTGTTGAATTTTATTAATGACCTTTCCTGCATCCATAGAGATAATCATGTGGTTTTTATCATTGGTTCTGTTTATGTCATGGGTTACATTTATTGATTTGCATATGTCGAACCAGCCTTGCATCCCAGGGAGGAAGCTGACTTGATTGTGGTGGATAAGCTTTTTGATGTGCTGCTGGATTCATCTTGCCAATATTTTATAGAGGATTTTCACATCAATGTTCATCAGGGATGTTGGCCTGAAACTTTCTATTTTTGTTGTGTCTCTGGCAGTTTTTGATATCAGGATGATGCTGGTCTCATAAAATGAGTTAGGGAGAAGTCCTTCATTTTCAATTATTTGGAGTAGTCTGAGGGAATGGTACCAGCTCCTGTTTGTATTTCTGGCAGAATTTGGCTGGGAATCTATCTAGTCCTGGGCTTTTTTTGGTTGGTAGGCTATTTATTACTGCCTCAATTTCAGAACATTTTATTGGTGTATTCAAGGATTTGACTTCTTCCTGGCTTAGTCTTGGGAGGGTGTATGTGTCCAGGAATTTATCCATTACTTGTAGACTTTCCAGTTTATTTGCATAGAGGTGTTTATAGTATTCTCTGATGGTAGTTTGTATTTCTGTGGGGTCAGTGGTGATATCCCCTTTATCACATTTTATTGTATCTATTTTATTCTTCTCTCTTTTCTTCTTTAGTAGTCTGCTAGTGGTCTATGTTTTTAATTTTTTCAAAAAAAATCCCCTGGATTCATTGATTTTTTGAAGGGTTTTTCATGTCTCTATCTCCTTCATTTCCCTTCTGATCTTAGTTATTTCTCATCTGCTAGCTTTTGAATTTGTTTGCTCTTGCTTCTCTACTTCTTTTAATTGTGATGTTAGGGTGTTGATTTGAGATCTTTCTAGCTTTCTGATGTGGGCATTTAGTGCTATGAATTTCCTTCTTAACACAGCTTTAGCTGTGTCCCAGAGATTATGTTATGTTTTCTCTTTGTTTTCATTGGTTTCAAACAACTTCTTGATTTCTGCCTTAATTTCATTATTTACCCAGGAATCATTAGGAGCAGGTTATTCAATTTCCATGAAGCTATGTGGTTTTGAGTGAGTTAGAACTCTTAATCCGGAGTTCTAATTTGATAACACTGTGGTCTGAGAGACTGTTTGTTATGATTTCAGTTATTTTGCACTTGCTGAGGAGTGTTTTACCTCTAATTACATGGTCAATTTTAGAGTAAATGCCATGTGGCACTGAAAAGACTGTATATTCTGTAGTTTTGGGGTGGAGAGTTCTGTATATATTTATTAGGTTCACTTGCTCCAGAGCTGAGTTCAAGTCCAGAACATCCTTGTTAATTTTCTGTCTTGTTGATCTGTCTAATATTGATAGCTAGGTGTTAAAGTCTCCCACTATTCTTGTTTGGGAGTCTAAGTCTCTTTGTAGGTCTGTAAGAACTTGTTTTATGAATCTGGGTGCTCCTGTATTGGGTGCATATGTATTTAGGATAGTTAACACCTCTTGTTGAATTGATCCCTTTACCATTATGTAATGCCCTTCTTTGTGTTTTTTTGATCTTTGTTGGTTTCAAGCCTGTTTTGTCAGAGACTAGGACAAAACTAGTCTCTGCTTTTTTCTGCTTTCCATTTGCTTGGTAACTTTTCCTCCATCCCTTTATTCTGAGACTATGTGTATCTTTGAACATGAAATGGGTTTCTTGAATACAGCACGCTTGGGTGGGTGTTGACTATCCAATTTGCCAGTCTGTGTCTTTTAACTGTGGCATGTAGCCCATTAACATATATGTTTAATGTTGTTATATGTGAATTTGATTCCATTATCCTGATGCTAGCTGCTTATTTTGTACGCTAGTTGATGCCATTTCTTCATGGTGTCATTGGTTTTTATATTTTTGTGTGTTTTGCAGTGGTTAGTATTGATTTTTCCTTTCCATATTTGATGCTTCCTTCAGGAGCTTTTACAAGGCAGGCCTGGTGGTGATGAATTCTCTCAGCATTTGCTTTCTGATAAGGATTTTATTTCTCCTTTGCTTATGAAGCTTAGTTTGGCCAGATATGAAATTCTGGGTTGAAAATTCTTTCCTTTAAGAATGTTGAATATTGGCCCAGACTTTCTTCTCACTTGTAGTGTTTCTGCTGAGAGATCTTCTGTTAGTCTGATGGGCTTTCCTTGGTAGGTGATGTAGCCTTTCTCTCCGGCTGCCCTTAACATTTTTTCCTTCAGTTCGAGCTTGGGGAATCTGATAATTATGTGTCTTGGGGTTGTTCTTCTCATGGAGTATCTTAGTCAGTTTCTCCATATTTCCTGAATTTGAATGTTGGCTTGTCTTACTAGGCTGGGGAAGTTCTCCTGGATAATATCCCGAGGAGTGTTTTCCAATTTGGTTCTATTCTCGTCTCTTTCAGGTACTCTAATCAGTTGTAGGTGCAGTCTTTTTACATAGTTCCATATTTCTCGGAGGTTTTATTTGCTCATTTTCATTGTTTTTTCTCTAGTCTCGTCTGCCTCCCTTATTTCAGCAAGATAGTCTCCCATCTCTGATACTCTTTTTTCTGCTTGATCAATTCAGCTATTGATACTTGTGTATTTTTCTTGAAGTTCTTGTTCTGTGTTTTTCAGTTTCATCAGGTCATTTATGTTCCTCTCTAAACTAGTTATTTTAGTTAGTAGCTCCTGTAACCATTTATCAAGGGTCTTAGCTTCTTAGCCAAGAACATTGCATTGGGTTAGAACATGCTTTACCTCAGCAAAGTTTGTTATTACTCATGTTCTGAAGCCTACTTCTGTCAATTCATCCTTCTCATCCTTCGTCCAGTTCTGCACCCTTGCTGGAGAGGTGGTGTGATCATTTGGAGGAGAAAAGGCACTCTGGCCTTTTGGGTTTTCAGTGTTTCTTCGTTGATTCTTTCTCATCTTCATGAATTTGTCTAGTTTCAATCTTTGAGGCTGCTGATCCTTGCATGATGTTTTTTTGGGGGACTTTTGTCATTGATGCTGTTGTTGTTACTTTCTGTTTGTTTTTCTTTCAGTAGTCAGGTTCCTCTTCTGTAGGGCTGCTGTGATTTGCTGGGAGTTCACTCCAGGCCTATTCATTTATTTTGCTCCTGTGCCTGGAGATGTCACTTGATGGGGCTGGAGAATAGCAAAGATGGATGCCTGCTCTGTCCTCTGGCTTCCTGACTTCAAGGGGCACCAACCTGATGCCCGTAGGAACACTCCTGTATAGGGTGTCTGGCAACCCCTGTTGAGGGCTCTCGTCTAGTTGGATGGCATAGGAAGCAGGACCTGTTTAATGAAGCACTTTGGCTGTCCCTTGGTGGAGGGTGTGTGCTGTGCTGGGGGGACCCCACTTGTCGGGGATATCCAGATTCCTTAGAGCTAGCAGGAGGAAAGACTAGGTCTGCTGGTTCATGGAGACTGTGGCCACCCCTCCCGCTAGGGGCTCAGCCTCTGGGAAATCAGAGTTCTGTCCCTGAGCCCCTGGCTGGAGTTGTTGGAATTTCTCCAGGGAGGCCCTGAAGCTGCAGTGTTGGCTGTGACCCCTCCCCCAAGGAGCTCAACTGGCTTAGACAGCAAGCAGCAGTGGCAGTGGTAATGGCTGCCATCCCCCTGGGAACTCGGCAGGCTTAGGCAGATTCTAGCCACGTGGCTGTTGAGAATCTGCAGGGCTCTGTGGTTGGGAGCCAAGGTCCTGGTAGTCTGTGCTCACGAGTGGGATCTTCTGATCCATAGGTTGCACAGTTCAGTGGAAAAAGCATGGTTTCCTAGGCTAGGTATCATGTTCACTCACCACTTTGCTTGGCTGGGGGTGGAGGCTCCCCTGTCTCATGTGGCTCTCAGGTGGGCCACTGCACCACACTGCTCTTCCTTCCTCTCTGTGGGTCACCGTAGCTGTCATTAGTCAGTCCTAATGAAAGAACATGGATACCTCAGTTGCTGGTGCAGGATTCACACACTGTTTTGGATATTTTCGGTGAGAGCACCGGATGCCTCTGCTTCTAGCTGACCATCTTGGCCCCACTCCCATTGTTTCTTCTTTATAACAAGTATACATATATATGTGTATATATATGTGTGTATATATGTGTATATATATGTCTTATACTTAGTAATAATTCTGAACATGTGGAAAATCAAGACAGTTTGTTAAAGAAGAGAGCATGGTGGGCAGAAATTCTCTGAATAATAATAAAAAAAAAAACTGCCTTAAGATCCAGTTTAAATGTTACCTTCCACATCTACCAAATGAAATCTTCCTAATTACCCTAGGTGTAATTAATTCTTTCTCCACTGATAGTCTCATAACACGTCACACATACCTTGTAGTATAGTATTTATCCCAATGGATAATACTATTTATAATTTTTTCACTTCTCTTTAGAATGTGAGTGCTAAGAGCCATGTCTTATTCATTGTCCCTCTAGTGTGTATCCCAGTGCCTACAGTAATGCACAAAAATATAAATGAATGAATGAATGGCTGTATATATCTCTACTACATAAATCACAGTGTGCCACTTTGAGTAAGACAACTTTTGTTAATTTGGTGCTGACTAAATGGTTCATTCATTCAATAAGGAAAGAAAACTGTATGCATAAGCAGCTAAGAGAAGAAATCACATAATAAGTGGGTTTTGAATATTTAAGCTAGTAGAATTGGGTCTTTATACATGTTTGATATATAGAAATAAAAAAAAGTAAAAAATTAAGGCCAATTATTTGAAACCCAAAATAATTTTTTACACTGTTTTCCTGTTTGTTTTGAGATGGAGTCTCGCTTTGTCACTCATGCTGAAATACAGTGGTGTAATCTTGGCTCAGTGCAACCTCTGCCTTCCAGGTTCAAGTGATTCTCGTGCCTCAGCTGTTTTTTTTTTTTTTTTTTTGATTGATTAGTTTTTCTATTATTAAAAAACTCAAGAATGATTTTCAGAATGTTTTCCTGATTGAGTGTTGTGCTTTTCAGTTCAGTTCCCCTTAAAAACTATCTTCAGTTACGTGTGTGAAAGTTGCCCAGAAAGCAGCATTCAATGACAAACATAAATTCTGTCCTGTTTGCAATCAAACCCAGTGAAATGAGGTTAAATCTGAGCTACCAAGCAAATATTTTGGGAGCTCTATGGAATACTCAGAATTGTTACATTTTTACTTCTTACATTTTAGCTCATATCATTAATATCTCTGTTTTGTTAAAGTTTTAAAAATTGGATTTTTAATGGATTCAGAATATTATGTTCAATAGCTATGTAATGATTTTTATCACTAGACTGCTATCATAGGATAATTAGATTTTTCCCAATTTTTTATATTAATAAATGATACCACAATGACATTTTCAATCATGTAGATTTTTTTTCTTGTTTCGAATTATTTTTTGGTATACATTTTAAAAAGTAGGATTACTAGGTCAAAGGGTACAGGTACTTTCATGACTCTTGTCAATGAATTGTCAATGAATTGACAAGTTACATTCTAAATTTTTTTTTTCAATTTAAAGTGTTACCAGTAATGTATGAGTGTACCAATTTTACCAAAACCTCAAAAACATTGGTTATAAATATTTACCATTTGCAATATATATGTTCATTATGGTAAATTTTCTATCTATATCCTTGTTATTTTTACTGATTATTTTGTAGTATTTAAATTAACTTTCTTGAAAATTATAGGTATTAACCTTTTGTCATTTATAGAACAAATGTTTTTCATCTCTGTTGCATTCCTTTTTTGTTTTAGTGTTATTTATAAGCGCTTAAGTTTCAAATTTTATGTATTTAACAACATTTTCTTTGACATGTTCTGCTTTAAACCTTAGGAAATTAACATCTATCAAAAGACCTGGAAATAGTTTATTCTGCTTTCTGTAATTTACAATCTGTTATTCACATATAATATTTCTTCTGGTTTATGGGGTAAGACATGGATTTATGTGGTGTTTTTTTTTTTTTTTTGCTTTAGAGGTACTAACTTCAGTGGATTAAGGTGACCATAGAAACTTTCTTAGTCGGTTCAGGCTCTTATAACAGAATACAGATTGGGTGCCTTAAGCAACAGAAATTTATTTCTTACTATTCTGGAGGCTGAGAAGTCTAAGAACAGGTGCTGGGAGATCCAGTGTTTGGTGAGGGTATTGTTCTTGATTTGTGGAGGGCTGTTTTTCCCTTGTATCCTTGCTTTGTCATTGTAGAGAACAAAGAGAGGAAGCAAACTTACATGTCTCTCTTTCTCTCTCTTTTTGTTTTTGAGACAGGGTCTCCCTCTGTCACCCATGCTGGATTGTAGTGGTGCAATTCTCAACTCACTGCAACCTCTGCCTCCTTGGCTCAAGTAATCCTCCCACCTCAGCCTCCTGAGTAGCTGGGACTACAGGTGCACACCACCACACTCAGCTAATTTTTTGTACTTTTTGTAGAGATGGAGTTTTTTACCACATTGCTCAGGCTGGTTTCAAACTCCCGAGCTCAAGCGATCTGCCCTCCTTGGCCTCCCAAAGTGCTGGGATAAAAAGTGTGAGCTACTGTGTCTGGCCTTCTGTCTCTTTGTTTTAAAAGTACTAATCTTATTTATGAGGCCTCTACCCTCATGAAGCTCCCAAAGGCTCCACCTCCTAACACAATCACATTGGGGGTTAGGACTTCAACATATGAATAAGAGGGTGGGGTTGGAGCAGAAATATTCAGTACATAACAGGAACAAATAAACTAGCACAATATGGTAGAATAAATATGGGCATTGAAATTAGTTATATCTGTAACTAGAGGGGCTTGGTTTTGTAGGGACAGAGTAGTTGAGAGAACTTTAGTGGTCGACATCCCCACCATAGACTGCTGCAGTCTGAACCATGGAGAGCTCCTCTACCCACATGGACCCTGACACTAGTGTGGGTGGTAATTGGGAAACCCTGTGAGGGCATTACCCCAAACAGGGAACTAATGCTGGGTTACTCATTTCCCTGAGACCTAAGTGACTGTGTCAGGGTTCCCTTGTGAGAGCACAGTTGTCACAGGACTGCATCCTGCCCTGGGAACCACAGCCTCTATATCTCCACAACCCAGGAGCCCTGGCTGGCATCCCTCAGTGTTCACCTGGAGGACTACAGTGGCACAGCACTGGCTGGACTCCTAGGTGCTGTGAAGTCTCCAGTACTCTTAGCCCACAGGGAATATTACTCCCTGGGGAAAGGACAGCACAACATATCAAAAAGACAGTCCCTGGGACAAAGGAAACAAAAGCACTTGCTTTCCAGGGCCTAACAGCTTCCTGTCTGGGGTTATAAGAAGTGATCACACTCTCAGCAGCAGCATAAACTCTGTGCATAGCCTTGCAAGCAGAGAGTGAAATCATCTCCCACGTGTGAAGTAGCTTCTGTGTTTGGGCTTATGTGTAAAGAGTGGGACCCCATCTTTGCCTTTGCATACTGCTGCAGGCACAGCTGCTGTTTCTGCCACTGGAGGCTGGTACCAGTGATCTGGAGGGCTGCCTGTTTTGGCTGTATGTGATGGCTACACACATGGTGTGGCTTCCGTGCCAAGGCTCATGCATGAAGGGTAGGGTCTTTTCTCCCATGTGTGGTGCAGCAGTGCTACTGCCACTGAGAATGGGTGAACCTGAGAGTTGAGTGTTTGGGGCTATGGGTGTTGAGCCTGCACTGCAGCCATAATCAACACCAGCGCACACTATTTTGAACACAGAAGGTCATCATGCCATTGCTACTGCCATTGTTGACACCATGCTGACTATTCAGGGACCCAAGAACACATTCAGTTCATCAACCTGGCCCACCACTGCCACTGCTGGCATCTGAGCAAACCATCTTGAGGCCCAAGAATTGATTTGCCCTGTCCTCCTAATACTGGTGCCAGTGTACACTGCTCTGGGGCCCAAGGTGAGGCATGCTTAGTTCACTACTGCCACTACTGGGGCTTGAAGACTTGCCTATTTTAGCATCCCTGTCCTCAGCAAACTTCACCATATCTTCCAATAATAACTACACCCTAAACCACTGAGAAAATCAACAATACCACTGATGCTGTTTACAGCTGAAGAAATCATATAGAGAATACACTACTGCATACACCCAGAATCAAAGCCAAAGGACTCTACTTAACCAACACCTTTGATACATCTTTAGGAAAAAGTCCATTCTTAAATGAACAAATTAAAAGAAAATTGAAACAAGCAACTGTCACACCAGATACACAGATCTCAATGTAAGGATATAGAAGGTATGAAAACACAAGGAAATTTGACATGTCCAGAGGAACACAGTAATTCCTCAGCAACAGATCTCGATCAAAAAGAAATTCACAAAATCTTGGAAAAAGAATTCAAAGTTATGATACTGAGGAAGCTCAGTGAGATACAAGAGAACTCTTGAAAGCAATACAAACAAGAAAAACAATTCAAGATATGAATGAGAAATTTTCCAAAGAGACAGATAGCATTAAAAAAAGAAGCTGAGCAGACATTCGGGAACTGAAGAACTTGAATAAAATATAAAATACACTAGAAATCTTAATATTTCAATAATTGACTAGACAAGCAGAAGAGAGAATCTCAGAACTTGAAGACAAGTTATTTTGAAGTAACCCAGTAAGACAGAAATAAAGGAAAAAAGAATAAAAGAGAAAGAACAAAGTCTTTGTGATATATGGGGGCACCATAAAAAACAACCAAATATACAAATTATCAGTATCCCCAAAGGTGAAGAATGAAAGGGTTTGAAAACCTATTTAATAAAATAGCAGATGAAAAGTTCTAAGTCTAGTAAGAGATGTAGACATCCAGATATAGGCGGCCTAGCAATCGCCAGACAGATACAATGCAAAACAGCCTTTCCCATGGCACATTATAGTCAAACAGTTTAAAGTCAATGACAGAGAAAATACCAAAAACAGCAAGAGAAAAGCATTGAGTCACCTGTAAAGGAGCCCCCACAACATTAACAGCAGAGATCATGGCCATTATATCTATTCTTAGAAACCTTACAGGCCAAGTGAAAATGAGAGGGTATATTCAAAGTGCTGGGGAAAAAAACAGCAACCAAAACTGTCACCCAAATGTATCATATCCAGCAAAATTATCCTTCATAAATGAAGGAGATAGAATATCTATTTCCAGACAAGCAAATGCTAAGGGAATTGCTAAGCAAATTCATCATCTTGTCAGGCCAGACTAGCCTTACAGGAAAAGCTCAAGGGAGTCCTAAACCTGGAAGCAAAAGGACAACAGTTACCATGGAGAAAACCCATGAAAGTATAAAACTCACTGGTAAAGGAGACACACAAATGAGGAAAAGACTCAAATGGTACCACCACATAAAATCAGCAAACCACAAGGACAATCAATAGGATAAAGAGAGCAGAGAATATACAAAACAACCAGAAAACAATTAAAAATATGGCAGAAAAAAACCTCACATATCAATAATAACCCTGAATGTAAACAGATTAAAATATCCACTTCAAAGATATAGATTGGTTGAATGAGTAAAAAGAAACATGGTCCAACTATAGTTGCTTACAAGAACGTCACCTGACTTGTAAAGATACCTATACACTGATAGTAAAGGAGTGGAACTAGACATTTCACACAAAGGGAAATCAAAAGTAGCAGGAGTAGCTATACTTAGATAAAAGAGACTTCAAGTCAAAAACAGTTAAAAAAAGACAAATAATTGTCATTATATGATGTAAAGGGATCAATCCTGAAAGAGGATATAACAATTCTAAATATATATACATGCAACACTGTAGAACCCAGATTTATAAAGCAAATATTACTAGATCTAAAGAAGGAGATAGACTGGGGGATTTCATTTCACTTTCAACGTTAGACAGATCATCTAGACAGAAAATTAACAAAGACACATTGGACTTAAACTAGACTTTAGACCAAATAGACCTAACAGACATTTCCAGAACATTTTGTCTAATAGCCACATAATATGCATTCTTTTTTTTTCCCCCCAGGCTGGAGTGCAGTGGCATGATCTCAGCTCACTGCAACCTCTGCCTCCTGGGTTCAAGTGATTCTCCTGTCTCAGCCTCCCCAGTAGCTGGGATTACAGGAACTCGCCACTATGCCCGGCTAATTGTTGTATTTTTAGTAGAGATGGGGTTTCGCCATGTTGACCAGACTGGTCCTGAATGCCTGACCTCAGGTAATCCACCTGCCTTGGCTTCCCAAAGTGCTGGGATTACAGGTGTGAGCCACTGTGCCTGACCTAAAATATGCATTCTTCTTAGTTTGTGGAACATTCTCCAGGATTGACCATATGTTAGGTCACAAAACAAGTTTCAACACATTTAAAAAAAATTGAAATTATATCAATCTTTTCAGACCACAGTGGAATAAAAGTAGAAGTCAGTACCAAGAGGAGCTTTGGAAACTATATCAATACATGGGAATTAAGTGACATGCTTCTGAACAACCTCTGGATCAATGAAAAAATTAAGATGGAAATAAAAACATTTTTTGAAACAAGTGAAAATAGAAACACAACACACCAAACCCTGTAAGATAAAAAAAGCAATGCTAAGAGAGGAGTTTATAGCAATACATGATGACATAAAAAAAAACAGAAAAATTTCAAATAATATAATGATGCACCTCGAAAAGAAAGAATGAATGAACCAAAACCGAAATTAGCAGAAGAAAAAGGTAACAATGATTAGAGCAGAACTAAATGAAAAAGAGACTAAAAAGTACAAAGCGTCAACAAAATGAAAAGTTGTTTTTTAAAAAGATAAACAAAATTAATAAACCACTAACTAGGCTAATCAAGAAGAGAGAAGACCTAAATAAACAAAGTGAGAAATGAAAAAGTAGACAGTAGAACTGATAACATAGAAATACAAAAGATCATCAGAAAATATTATGAACAACTATATGTTGACACACTGGAAAGCCTAGAGGAAATGGATACATTTCTGGAAACATACAACCTCCCAATGTTGAGCCAGGAAGGAAATAGAAAACCTGAGCAGAGCAATAACAAATAGTGAGATTGAATCACTAATGAAATTTCTCCTAATAAGGAGAAGCCTAGGACTAGATAGATTCACTGCAGACTTCTACCAAACATACAACGAAGAACTAATACTAATCGTCCTCAATCTACTCCAAAAAAAGCGAACAGGAGGGAATTCTTCCTGATTAATTCTATGAGGCTAGAATTACCATGATACCAAAACAGTTAAGAGCACAACAAAAAAAAGCTATAGGTTAATATTTATGATGAACATAGATGGAAAAATCCTCAATAAATTAGAGCAAGCCAAATCCAACAACATATAACAAAGATAATACACTCTTATCAAGTGAGGTTTAATCAAGGAATGCAAGGATAGTTCAACATATGCAAATTGGTAAATGTCATACCTTATACAAATAGAATAAAGGACAAAAACCATATGATCATCTCAATGGACTCAGAAAAAGCATTTGACAAAATTCAACACCTCTTGATAAAACTGTCAACAAACTAGGCACAGAAATAATAATAATAGCCACATATGACAAAATAATAAAAAGCCATATATGACAAACCAACAGCTAACATCATGTTGAATGGGGAAAAGTTGAAAGCCTTTTCTGTAGGAACTGGAACAAGACAAGGATGTCCACTTTTACCACTCCTATTCAACATAGTAGTGAAGTTCTAGCTAGAGCAATCAGGCAAGAAAAAGAAATAAAAGCATCCAAATTGGAAAAGAGGAAGTCAAATCATTTCTGTTTGCATAGAACATGATCTTATGTCTAGAAAAACCAAAACACTCCACCAGAAAACTCTCAGAACTAATAAAAAAAAAAAACTCAGTAAATTTTCAGGATAAAAATCAACATGTAAATATCAGTAGCATTTCAATATACCAATAATCAAATAGCCAGAAATAAAGTATAGAATGTAATCCCATTTACAATAACTACAAAAAAAAAAAAAAAAAACCTGAAACAAAAAGGAGCTTGTATTAGTCAGTTCTCACATTACTATAAAAATATACTTGAGACTGGGTAATTTATAAAGAAGAGAGGTTTAATTGGCTCACAGTTCTGCAGGTTGTATAGGAGGCATGATGCTGGCATCTGCTTGGCTTCTGGGCAGCTCCAGGAAACTTACAATCATGGTGGAAGATGAGGGGAGCAGGCATGTCACATGGCCAGGTCAGGAGCAAGATAGCAAGGAGGGAGGTCATACACACTTTTAAATGACCAGATCTCATGAGAACTCCCTCACTATCATGAGGACAGTACCGGGGGATGGTGCTACACCATTCATGAGAAATCTGCCCCCATGATCTAATTACCTCCCACCAGGCCTCACCTCCAACACTGGGGATTACAATTGAATATGAGATTTGGGTTGGGACACAGATCTAAACCATATTAGAGATGAAAGATTTCTGCAAGAAAAGTTACAAAACATGGATGAAAGAAATTGAAGAGGGCACAAACAAATTGAAAGATATCCCATGATCATGGATTCAAAGAATTAATATTAGTAAAATGACTATACTGCCCAAAGAAATATACAGATTTAATACAATGTCTATCAAAATATCAATATTATTTTTCACAGAACTAGAAAAAAAATTAAAAATTTTTGTGGAACCAAAAGAGAGCTCAAGTAACCAAATAAATTCTGATGAAAAAGAACAATGTTGGAGGCATCGCACTACCTGACCTCAAAACATATTACAAGGTTATTGAAACAAAGGCAGCATGTTACTTATATAAAACTAGACACATAGATCAATGGAACAGAATATTGAAACAAATCCACATATTTACAGTCAGCTGATCTTTGACAAAGCCACCAAGAACATACACTGTGGAAAGGGCATATTCTTCAATAAATGGTGCTAGGAAAACTGAATAACCATATGCAGAAGAATAAAACTGGACCCCTATCTCTCACCACATACAAGTCAACTCAAAATGAATTAAAGACTTAAACATAAGACCCCAAAGTATAAAACCATTAGAAGAAAACATAGGGAAAATTCTTTAGGACACTAGTCTGGGTTTTTATGTCTAAGAACTCAAAAGCACAGGCAACAAAAGGAAAAGACAAATAGGACTTACTTGAACTAAAAACCTTCTGCACAACAAAAGAAACAATTAACAGAGTAAAGAGATGACTTCTTGAATGGAGGAAGATATTTACAAGTTGCTCATCCAATAGGAGATGTATCAAGAATAAACAAGGAACTCAAACATCTCAACAATAAAAAAGAAATCCCATTAAAAGTGGGTAAAAGACATGAACAGACATTTTCCAAAAAAGACATACAAATGGCCAAAAAGTCTATGAAAAAATGCTCAACATCATGAATCATTAGAGGAATACATATTAAAACTACAGTGAGATACCATCTTATACCAGTCAAAATGGCTATTATGAAAAAATAAAAAGTAACAGATGTTGGCAAGGATGTGGAGAAAAGGAATTATTCTATATGGTTGATGGAAATGTGAATTAGTATAACAGCTATGAAAAACAGTATGGAAATTTCTTAAAAAACAAAAATAGAACTACCTTGCCACCATGAAATTGCACTGCAGGGTATCTGTACAAAGGAAAAGAAATTAGACTATCAAAGGGATACTTGCATTTACATGTTTATTGTAACAGTATTTACAATAGCAAAGATATGGAATCAACCTGAGTTCCCATCAATGAATGACTGGATAATAAAAATGTGATATATATACACAATGAAATACTATTCAGCCATAAAAAGAATGAAATCCTGTCATTTGCAGCAACATGGATGGAACTGGAGGTTATTATATTAAGTGGAATAAGCAGACACAAAAGGCAAATATTGCATGTTTTCTCTCATATGTGGAAGCCCAAAAAATGTGATCTTATTGACACAGATAATGGAACAATAGATACTAGAGACTGGGATTGGTAGGCTGGGGGAAAGAGGCAATGAAGAGAGGTTGGTTATGGGTACAAACATATAAGTAGGAGAAATAAGGTATAATGTTTGATAGCAGACTAGGGTAACTGTATTTAGCAACCATGTTATGTATATTTTGAAGCAGGGAGAAGAGAGAACTTGAAGTGATACTAACATATAAAAATGATAAACACTCAAGGTGATGAATACCCCAATTACTGGGACTTGATTATTATACATTCTATGCATGTAACAAACACTCACATGTACCCCATAAGTATGAAAATTGTATGTCAATAAAAGGGAAATGCCTATTTTTATTATCACTATTACTACTATTGTTATACTATCAATAATACTGCATGCCTATTATTGTCTAAGGCACTGTACTGGTCCCATAAACAAAACTTAGATCTTGTTGAGGAAATAAATAACTGCAGATACATACTTCAAATGGAAGTTAGAAAGTGATCAATACCATACAAGAAATATGAGTTTATGGAAAATTAAAGGAAAGAGGGATTGTATCCAGTTGAAGCAGGGCTGCTTTTGAGCACAATTCAGACTTGGGGGAATGGAATAAAGGAAATTCTAGGCAGAGTTGGCAACATGAGCAAAATAAAAATATAATGTATAAGATTCAGTTTGATTGGAATACAGTGAGCAACAAGAATTTGGGAAAATATGATTGGACATCTTAATTGTGATCAGATTACATGAGAACTTGAACGTCAGGTTAAAGTGTTAAGACTATTGTGTACATAGGATGGTAATATTGACAGTTTTGAATGGCAGCATTCCCTGTTATACATGTCTTAACTAGTAAACTATACGTTGTTTAAGGGAAGAGACTATTATATTGAAATTTTAATTTTTTCTATTTTATTATTGATATAGTTTGGATATGTGTCTCTGCCAAATCACATGTTAAATTATAATCCCTGATGTTGGAAGTGAGGCCTGGTGGGAGGTAATTGGATCATGGGGGTGGGTTTCTCATGAATGGTTTAGCACCATCCCTTTTGGCACCGTCCTCACAATAGTGAGTTCTCATGAGATCTAGTTATTTAGAAGTGTGTAGCACCTGCCTCCACTCTCTCTTTCTCTTGTGTCTGCCATGTAAGACGCCCACTTACCCTTTGACTTCTGCCGTGATTGGAAGCTTCCTGATGCCTCCCTAAAAGTAGAAGCCCGCCGGGCGCGGTGGCTCAAGCCTGTAATCCCAGCACTTTGGGAGGCCGAGACGGGTGGCTCACAAGGTCAGGAGATCGAGACCATCCTGGCCTACATGGTGAAACCCCATCGCTATTAAAAAGTACAAAAAACTAGCTGGGCGAGATGGCGGGCGCCTTTAGTCCCAGCTACTCGGGAGGCTGAGGCAGGAGAATGGCGTGAACCCGGGAGGCGGAGCTTGCAGTGAGCCGAGATCGCGCCACTGCACTCCAGCCTGGGCGACAGAGCGAGACTCCGTCTCAAAAAAGGAAAAAAGAAAAAAAAAGAAAAAAGTAGAAGCCGCTGTTCTTCCTGTATAGCCTATGGAACTGTGAGCCAATTATACTACTTTGCTTTATAAATTACCTAGTCTCAGGTATTTCTTTATAGCAATGTGAGAACAGACTAATACAATTATTTTACTTTTAACTTTTTAATTTTAAAAAGTTTCAGACTTATAGAAAAGTAGCAAAAATAGAATATATACTACTTGTGTATCTTTACCCTTATTCCCTAGATCTTAACATTTCATCACATTTACCTCATCATTCTCCATATACATATTTTCTTTCTGAACTGTTTGGTTGTAATTGCAGATGTAATACTTCTTTACCCCTTATTTCTTCAATATGTATTTCCTAAAAGCAAGCTCATTTTCTTACCCATTAATAGTACAAGTATCAAATTAGGAAATTAATATTATCTAATTCACAGACATTATTTGAATTTTGCCAGTTATTCTACTAATATTCTTTATATTCAAAGAAAAAATATGTGTAAGCTCCAACCCAGGATCTCATATTGCATTTATTTGTGAAGTCTCTTTTATTCTCCTTTAGTCTAGAATAGTTGTTTTTTTTAATGACCTTGACATTTTTTGAAGAGTACAGGCCATTTATTTTGTGGAATTCTTTCCATTTTGGTTTGTCTGATCTTTCCTCTTGACTAAATTTATGTTATGCATTTTGGCAGAAATACAACAAAAATGATGTTTCCTTCTCAGTGCATTGTATCAGGAGGCACATGATATCTACTTTGGCCCATAAGTGGTGATCTTCCAGTTTTCCCACAGTTAATTATGTATTTATTTATGGATTCTTATTTATCCTGTGATATGTAATCCATTGTTAATATTATCTTTTTCATGTTCATTGTTTTTTTTTCACAGATTTGGCCACTTCTAATGATCTCTTGAGAATTAGAAGACATGGCCTCTTCATTACTTGAATAATTCTTACTTTCTGCTGCCACAAGTTCCAGGCAGGGCTGTTTTACAAAATAGGATAAAGATATAAATACCTCTGTATTCTTCAATGTTTTCCACCTGGTGGATGATGGATGGATACTTTATGAGTGAATAAATGAACATATGATTTGCATAAATTACAAGTGCACCAATGGACATAATGTTTGTTTTTTTCTTTGTGTTTTTACATATGAGGCTAATCACTCTTTTCATAAAGACTGGGTCAATAGAAAGTCTCTGTACTTTTCAAGATAATGCAAAAAATTTTTATGAAATATAAAACAATTCATGTCATTAATTTATTATTCAACTTTCACATGTTTATTGGTGTTAGCTATACCCAAAATGTTTTGTTTGGCACTGAGGATACAATAGGAACAAAACAAATATGGCCCCTGGCCTCATGGCACTTACAGTCTACTAACTGATAAGTAGGTTGCTGCAGAAATACTAACAATGTCCAATTTCAACTTTTAGTTTCTTCTGCTTTTCTTTGTTGGTATTCTATCAAAGAAGGCATTGGATGTCAATGAAAAAAGTAGCAAAATACATTTTGAAAGCCTACACTGTAAATCATTATGGCAGGGTGTCACTTTTGATTGGAATTCCAAAAATATATAAGAAATGCCTCTCCTTCTGTTATGAAATTTACCAGTTATTCAGATAAGACAAATCCAGTAGTATAGCACAATAGAAATAATATAGACCTTAAATTTAAAAAAAAATCAGTTTGAATCTAAGGTCTGCTTCTTCATACCTCATCAACTTTGAGCAAATTACTTAACCTCTCTGAAGTTAATGATACTTAATGCTTCACTATCTGTAATATATAAGAGAATAATAATGCCTACCCCCTGGGATTTATTTCAGTTGGATACTTTCAGCCTCACATGACAGAAAACCTAATGCAAACTGGTTTAAATAGCAAGGAAATTTATTGACTCTGCTAACTGGATATCAGTAGGCCAGGTTTCAGGGTTGTTTTATTCAATGAATGGAGAATGTCATCCCAGGAGAACTGGGGATCATGGCAGATGGGAGGCAGGACTAGATTGCAGCTCTGACTCAGATGGACAGAGCAGCATGTGAAGTCTTGCATCATGAATTTTTGCTCCAGAATGACTGCAGGAATAAATCAGGAAACCTGAGAGGACCCCCAGATCCCCTGAAAAAAGAAGATTGCTCCTGCAGTACCTGGGAGACATCCAAATACTGTGAGTGCCCAAACTGTGAAAGTGGGAAAGGAGGATCGTCCACCCTTGAACACACACCCGTGCTGGGGAAACTGAAAGCCTAGATTATGGGAGACGATATTGACCGTACCTGGAGTAGAGTCAATTTAGAGAGCCAAGCAGAATACAGGGGTAAAGGAAGCAATGGGTCTCCTAAGAAGCCATTTTTGCCTGGCCTCATGGGGTCCTTGGATAGGGTGGCCAGAGGCAGGGAAAAGGCCATGGGGAGAAGGAAATCTCTAGCTGAACTTTGTAACAATTTGAACTGACTTTTTAATGATTGCCATTCTAGCTGGTGTGAGATGGTATCTCATTGTGGTTTTGATTTGCATTTCTCTGATGGCCAGTGATGATGAGCATTTTTTCATATGTCTGTTGGCTGCATAAATGTCTTCTTTTGAGAAGTGTCTATTCATATTCTTCACCCACTTTCTGATGGGGTTTTTTTTTTTTTTTTTCCTTGTAAATTTGTTTGAGTTCTTTGTAGATTCTGGATATTAGCCCTTTGTCAGATGAGTAGATTGCAAAAATTTTCTCCCATTCTGTAGGTTGCCTGTTCACTCTGATGGTAGTTTCTTTTGCTGTGCAGAAGCTCTTTAGTTTAATTAGATCCCATTTGTCAATTTTGGCTTTTGTTGCCGTTGCTTTTGGTGTTTTAGACATGAAGTCCTTGCCCATGCCTATGTTCTGAATGGTATTGCCTAGGTTGTCTTCTAGGGTTTTTATGGTTTTAGGTCTAACATTTAAGTCTTTAATGCATCTTGAATTAATTTTCATATAAGGTGAAAGGAAGGGATCCAGTTTCAGCTTTGTACATATGGTTAGCCAGTTTTCCCAGCACCACTTATTAAATAGGGAATCATTTCCCCATTGCTTGTTTTTGTCAGGTTTGTCAAAGATCAGATGGTTGTAGATGTGTGGTATTATTTCTGAGGGCTCTGTTCTGTTCCATTGGTCTATATGTCTGTTTTGATACTAGTACCATGCTGTTTTGGTTACTGTAGCCTTGTAGTATAGTTTGAAGTCAGGTAGCCTGATGCCTCCAGCTTTATTCTTTTTTGCTTAGGATTGTCTTGGGAATGTGGGCTCTTTTTTGATTCCATATGAACTTTAAAGTAGTCTTTTCCAGTTCTATGAAGAAAAGTCCTTGGTAGCTTGATGGGAATGGCATTGAATGTAAATTACCTTGGGCAGTATGGCCATTTTCACGATATTGATTCTTCCTATCCATGAGCATGGTATGTTCTTCCATTTGTTTGTGTCCTCTTTTATTTTGTTGAGCAGTGGTTTATAGTTCTCCTTGAAGAGGTCCTTCACATCCCTTGTAAGTTGGATTCCGAGGTATTTTATTCTCTTTGAATCAATTGTGAATGGGAGTTCACTCATGATTTGGCTGTCGGTTTGACTGTTATTGGTATATAAGAATGCTTGTGATTTTTGCACATTGATTTTGTATCCTGAGATTTTGCTGAAGTTGCTTATCAGCTTAAGGAGATTTTGGGCTGAGACGATGGGGTTTTCTAAATATACAATCATGTCATCTGCAAACAGGGACAATTTGACTTCCTCTTTTCCTAATTCAATACTCTTTATTTCCTTCTCCTGCCTGATTGCCCTGGCCAGAACTTCCGACACTGTGTTGAATAGGAGTGGTGAGAGAGGGCATCCCTGTCTTGTTCCAGTTTTCAAAGGGAATGCTTCCAGTTTTTTCCCATTCAGTATGATCTTGGCTGTGGGTTTGTCATAAATAGCTCTTATTATTTTGAGATATGTCCCATCAATACCGAATTTATTGAGAGCTTTTAGCATGAAGGTTGTTGAATTTTGTCAAAGGCCTTTTGTGCATCTATTGAGAAAATCATGTGGTTTTTGTCTTTGGTTCTGTTTATATGTTGGATTATGTTTATTGATTTGTGTGTGTTGAAGCAGCCTTGCATCCCAGGGATGAAGCCCACTTGATCATGATGGATAAGCTTTTTGATGTGCTGCTGGATTTGGTTTGCCAGTGTTTTATTGAGGATTTTTGCATCAATGTTCATTAGTGCTATTGGTCTAAAATTCTCTTTTTTTGTTGTATCTCTGCCAGGCTTTGATATCAGGATGATGCTGGTGTCATAAAATGAGTTAGGGAGGATTCCCTCTTTTTCTATTGATTGGAATAGTTTCAGAAGGAATGGTACCCACTCCTCCTCGTGCCTCTCATAGAATTCGACTGTGAATCCATCTGTTCCTGGACTTTTTTTGGTTGGTAGGCTATTAATTATTGCCTCAATTTCAGAGCCTGTTATCGGTCTATTCAGGGATTCAACTTCTTCCTGGTTTAGTCTTGGGAGGGTGTATGTGTCCAGGAATTCGTCCATTTCTTCTAGATTTTCTAGTTTATTCACATGAAGATGTTTATATTATTCTCTGATGGTAGTTTGTATTTCTGTGGGATAGACGGCAATATCCCCTTTATCATTTTTTATTGTGTCTATTTGATTCTTCTCTCTTTTCTTCTTTGTTAGTCTTGCTAGCTGTCTATCAATTTTCACTTTTACACTGTTGGTGGGACTGTAAACTAGTTCAACCATTGTGGAAGTCAGCGTGGCCAATTCCTCAAAGATCTAGAACTAGAAATACCATTTGACCCAGCCATCCCTTTACTGGGTATATACCCAAAGGATTATAAATCACACTGCTATGAAGACACATGCACACATATGTTTATTGCGGCACTATTCACAATAGCAAAGACTTGGAACCAACCAAATGTCCATCAATGATAGACTGGATTAAGAAAATGTGGCACATATACACCATGGAATACTATACAGACATAAAAAAGGATGAGTTCATGTCCTTTGTAGGGATATTAATAAAGCTGGAAACCATCATTCTCAGGAAACTATTTCAAGGACAAAAAACCAAACACTTCATGTTCTCACTCACAGGTGGGAACTGAACAATGAGAACAGTTGGACACAGGAAGGGGAGCATCACACACTGGGGCCTGTCATGGGGTCAGGGGAGCATGGAGGGATAGAATTAGGAGATATACCTAATGTGAATTATGAGTTAGTGGGTGCAGCACATCAACATGACACATGTATACATATGTAACAAACCTGCACGTTATGTACATGTACCCTAGAACTTAAAGTATACTAAGAAAACTAGACAAACAAACAAACAAAAATTTGAACTGATCAAGAAGCCTCCTGACCAGAATCCAGGAGAGGGCATGACTCTCTTGTACAGACTCTGTAGGTGGGGGAAGAAGGAAAGAGCTATTTGCTTTTGAAGCTTGGAGGCAGGTAGCATGGGGCAAGTTCACAGCCATGCTCTTCCACTGCCTGGAAAGAGACTTAGTGCTGTTGATGGGGCATGGTGGATGTGAGACCAGCCTTTAGGATTGCATGGGAGCTGAGTGAGGTCTGTTACTGCTGGCTTTCCCCCACTTCCCTGACAACCTGCATAGCACAGTAGAGACAGTCATAATCCTCGTGGGAACACAACTCCATTGACCTGGGGAGCTCACCCCCATCCCCCACTGCAGCTGCAGCAAGACCCACCCAAGGGGAGTCGGAGCTCAGACACACCTAGCTCTGCTCCCACTCAATGATTCTTTCCTACCCACCCTGATAACTGAAGACAGAGGGCATATACTCTTGGGAGTTCTTGAGCCCTGCCCACAACCTCTTCCTCCCCATACTAGCACAGCTGATACTCTCTGGAAAGCTCAACCTCCTGGCAGGAGGCCAACCAGCACAAGAATAGTGCATTAAACCACCAAAGCTAAGAACCCTCACAGAGTCCATTACATCCCCCTCCACCTCCACTGGAAAAGGTCCTGGTATCCACAGCTGAGAGACCCACAGACAGTTCACATCCCAGGACTCTATGCAGACAAGCCCCAGTACCTGGTAGACTTGCTGGGTGGCTCCACCCAGAAGAGAGATAACAGTCACTACAACTCGGCTCTCAGTAAGCCACATCCATATTAAAAAGGGGAGAGTACTACATCAGAGAACACCCTGTAGGACAAAAGAATCTGAACAACAGCCTTCAGCCCTAGACCTTCCCTCTGACAGAGTCTAACGAAGGAAGCAGAAAACAACTCTAGTAATATGACAAAACAAGGTTCTTTAACACCTCCAAGAAACCATACTAACTCACCAAAAATGGACCCAAACCAAGAAGAAATCCCTGATTTACCTGAAAAATAATGCAGGAGATTAGTTATTAATCTAATCAGGGAGGCAGCAGAGAAAGGCAAAGCCCAATGTAAGGAAATAAAAAAGAAAATGATACAAGAAGTGAAGGGAGAAATATTCAAGGAAATAGAAAGCAGAAATAAAAACCAATCATGTCGGGTGTGATGTCTCATGCTTGTAAATCCAGAACTTTGGGAGGTTGAGTCGAGCAGATCACTTCAGGTCAGGGGTTTGAGACCAGCCTGACTAATATGGTGAAACCCCATCTCTACTAAAAATACAAAAATTAGGCAGGTGTGGTGGCATGTGTCTGTAATTCCAGCTATTCCAGACTGAGGCAGGAGAATCATCTCAAAAAACAAACAAACAAAAAAACCCCACAAATCCCCCCCCACCAAAAAAAAATTAAAAACTTCAGGAAACAATGGACACAATTAAAAATTTGCAAAATGCTCTGGAAAATCTCAACAATAGAATTGAACAAGTAGAAAAAAGAAAATTAGAGCTTGAAGACAAGGTCTTCAAATTAACCCAACTGAACAAAGACAAAGGGAAAAGAAGAAAATATGAACAAAGCCTCCAAGAAGTCTGGGATTATGTCAAACAACCAAACCTCAGAATAATCAGAGCTCCTGAGGAAGAAAATAAATCTAAAAGTTTGGAAAACATATTTGGAAGAATAATCAAAGAAAACTTTCCTGGCCTTGCTAGAGACCTAGATATCCAAATACAAGAAGCACAAAGAACACCTGGGAATTCACTGCAAAAAGATTATTGCCTAGGCACATTTTCATTAGTTTATCTAAAATTAAGATGAAAGAAAAAATCTTAAGAACTGAGACAATAGAACCAGGGAACCTATAAAGGAAAACCTATCAGATTAACAGCACATTTCTCAGCAGAAACTTTACAAGCTAGAAGGGATTGGGGCCCTATCTTCAGCCTCCTCAAACAAAGCAATAATCAGCCAAGAATTGTATATCCAGTGAAACTAAGCTTTATATATGAAGGAAGGATACAGCCTTTTTCAGAAAAACAAATGCTGAGAGAATTTGCCACTACTAAGCCACCATTGCAAAAACTGCTAAAAGGAGCTCTAAATCTTGAAACAAATCCTGGAAACACATCAAAATGGAAACTCTTTAAAGCCTAAATCTCACAGGACCAAGAAAACAAAAATACAATTTAAAAAACAAAAACAAAAAGCAGAAAACCAAGGTATACAGGCAACAAATAGCATGATGAATGGAATGGTACCTCACATTTCAAGACTAACATTGAATGTAAATGGCCTAAATGCTCCACTTAAAACATACATAATTGCAGAAAGGATAAGAATTCACTAACCAACTATATGCTGCCTTCAAGAGACTCACCTATCACATAAGGACTTGCACAAACTTAAGGTAAATGGGTGAAAAGAAGGCATTTCAGGCAAATGGACACAAAAAGCAAGCAGAAGTAGCTATTCTTATATTAGACAAAACAAACTTTAAAGCAACAGCAGTTAAAAAAAAACAAAAAAACAAAAAAGCAAAGAGAAACAGATGGCTGGCAAGATGGCCAAATAGGAACAGCTCTGGTCTGTAGCTCCCAGTGAGATCAATGCAGGAGGGGCGTGATTTCTACATTTCCAACTGAGGTACCCGGCTCATCTCATGGGGACTGGTTAAACAGTAGGTGCAGCCCATGGAGGGCAAGCTGAAGCAGGGTGAGGTGTTGCCTCATCTGGGAAAGTCAAGGTGTCAGGGAAATCTCTCCTCTAGCCAGGGGAAGCTGTGAGGGACTGTGCCATGAGGAATGGTGCATTCTGGCTCAGATACTATGCTTTTCTCATGGTCATCACAACCCACAGAACAGGAGATTCCCTCAGGGCCATGGCTTTTCAAGCACAAAACTGGGCAGCTGTTTGGGCAGATGCTGAGCTAGCTGCATGAGTATTTATTTATTTAATACCTCAGTGGCACCTGGAACTCCAACAGGACAGAACAGTTCACTCTCCTGGAAAGGGGACTGAAGCTAAGAAGCCAAGTGGTCTAGCTCAGTGGATCCCACCCCCATGGGGCGCAGCAATCTAAGATCCACTGGCTTGAAATTCTTGCTACCAGCACAGTAGTCTGAAGTCAACCTGGGATGCTCGAGCTTGGTGTGGGGAGGGTCATCCACCATTACTGAAACTTGATTAGGCAGTTGGTTTTCCCCTCACAGTGTAAGCAAAGCTGTTGGGGGAAGCCCAACTGCAGCACAGGCAAAGCTGCTGCAGCCAGACTGCATCTCTAGATTCCTCCTCTCTGGGCAGGGCATCTCTGAAAGAAAGGCAGCAGCTCCAGTCATGGGGCTTATAGGTAAAACTCCCATCTCCCTGGGATAGAGCACCTCAAGGAAGGGGTGGGTGTAGGCTCAACCCCAGCAGATTTAAACATTCTTGCCTGCCAGCTCTTAAGAAAGCAGTGGATCTCCCAGCACACTTGAGCTCTGCTAAGGGACAGACTGCCTCTTCAAGTGGGTCCCTGACTCCTGTGACTCCTGACTAGGAGAAACCTCCCAGCAGAGGTTTATAGACACCTCACACAGGAGAACTCTGGCTGGCATCTGGTGGGTGCCCCTCTGGGATGAAGCTTCCAGAGGAAGGAACAGTGATCTTTGGGTTCTGCAACCTTCACTGGTGATACCTAGGCAAACATGGTCTGGAGTGGACCTCCAGCAAATTCCAGCATATCTGCAGCAGAGGGATGTGACTGTTAGAAGGAAAACTAAAAAACAGAAAGGAATAGAATCAACATCAACATAAAGGACATGCACATGAAAACCCCATCCGAAGGTCACCAACCAAAGACCAAAGGTAGATAAATCTATGAAGATGGGGAAAAACCAGCACAAAAAGGCTGAAAATTCCAAAAACCAGAACACCTCTTCTCCAAAGGATCACAACTCCTCTCCAGTAAAGGAACAAAATTGGATGGAGAAGGAGTCTGACAAATGAACAGAAATAGGCTTCAGAATGTAGGTAATAACAAACTCCTCCTAGCTAAAGGAGCATATTCTAACCCAATGCAAGGAAGCTAACAACCTTGGAAAAGGGTTAGATGAATGGCTAACTAGAATAACCAGTTTAGAGAGTAACATCAATGACCTAATGGGGCTGAAAAACACAGCATGAGAACTTCATGAAGCATACACAAGTATCAATAGCCAAGTTAATCAGGTGGAAGAGAGGATATCAGAGATTGAAGATCAACTTAATCAAATAAAGCATGCAGACAAGATTAAAGAAATAAGAATGAGAAGGAATGAATAAAGCCTCCAAGATATATGGGACTATGTGAAAAGACCAAACCTATGTTTGACTGGTGTGCTTGAAAATGATGGGGAGAATGGAACCAAGTTGGAAAACACACTCATGCTTCAGGATATTATCCAGGAGAACTTCCCCAACCTAGAAAGACAGGCCAACATTCAAATTCAGGAAACACAGAGAACACCACACAGTTACTCCTCAAGAAGAGTAACCCCAAGACACATAATCAACAAATTCATCAAGGTTGAAATGAAGGAAACAAAAGTTAAGGGCAGCCAGAGAGAAAGGACAGGTTACCCACAAAGGGAATCTCATTAGACTAACATCAGATCTCTCTTCAGAAACCCTACAAGCCAGAAGACAATGGGCACCAATATTCAACACTTTTAAAGAAAATAATTTTCGACCCAGAATTTCATATGTAGCCAAACTAAGTTTCATAAACGAAGGAGAAATACAATTTCTTGTTTAAATTTTTTAAAATGATTTATTTATTTGTTTATTTATTTATTTATTATACTTTAAGTTCTAGGGTACATGTGCAGATTTGTTACATATGTATACATGTGCCATATTGGTGTGCTGCACCCATTAACTCGTCGTTTACATTAGGTATATCTCCTAATGCTATCCCTCCCCACTCACCCTCACCACAATAGGCCCCGGTGTGTGATGTTCCCCTTCCTGTGTCCAGGTGATCTCATTGTTCAATTCCCACCTATGAGTGAGAACATGTGGTGTTTAGTTTTCTGTTCTGGTGATAGTTTGCTGAGAATGATGGTTTCCAGCTGCATCCATGTCCCTACAAAGGACATGAACTCATCCTTTTTGTTTATGACTGCATAGTATTCCATGGAGTATATGTGCCACATTTTCTTAATCCAGTCTGTCACTGATGGACATTTGGGTTGATTCCAAGTCTTTGCTATTGTGAATAGTGCCGCAATAAACATACGTGTGCATGTGTCTTTATAGCAGCATGATTTATAATCCTTTGGGTATACACCCAGTAATGGCATAACTGAGTCAAATAGTATTTCTAGTTCTAGATCCTTGAGGAATTGCCTTGCAGTTTTCCACAATGGTTGAACTAGTTTATAGTCCCACAAACAGTGTAAAAGTGTTCCTATTTCTCCACATCCTCTCCAGCCTATTATTTCCTGACTTTTTAATGATTGCCATTCTAGCTGGTGTGAGATGGTATCCCATTGTGGTTTTGATTTGCATTTCTCTGATGGCCAGTGATGATGAGCATTTTTTCCTGTGTCTGTTGGCTGTATAAATGTCTTCTTTTGAGAAGTGTCTGTTCATATCCTTTTCCCACTTTATGATGGGGTTGTTTGTTTTTTTTCTTGTAAATTTGTTTGAGTTCTTTGTAGATTCTGGATATTAGCCTTTTGTCAGATGAGTAGATTGCAAAAATTTTCTCCCATTCAGTAGACTGCCTATTCTGATGGTAATTTCTTTTGCTGTGCAGAAGTTCTTTAGTTTAATTAGATCCCATTTGTCAGTTTTGGCTTTTGTTGCCGTTGCTTTTGGTGTTTTAGACATGAAGTTGTTGCCCATGCCTATGTCCTGAATGGTATTACCTAGGTTTTCTTCTAGGGTTTATACAGTTTTAGGTCTAACGTTTAAGTCTCTAATCCATCTTGAATTAATTTTCATATAAGGAGTAAGGGAAGGTTCCAGTTTCAGCTTTCTACTTATGGCTAGCCAATTTTTCCAGTACCATTTATTAAATAGGGAAACCTTTCCCCATTTCTTGTTTTTGTCAGGTTTGTCAAAGATCAGATGGCTGTAGATATGTGGTATTATTTCTGAGGGCTCTGTTCTGTTCCATTGGTCTACATGTCTGTTTTGGTACCAGTACCATGCTGTTTTGGTTACTGTAGCCTTGTAGCATAGTGTGAAATCAGGTAGCATGATGCCTCCACCTTTGTTCTTTTTGGTTAGGATTGTCTTGGGAATGTGGGCTCTTTTTTGATTCCATATGAACTTTAAAGTAGTTTTTTCCAGTTCTATGAAGAAAGTCATTGGTAGCGTAATGGGGATGGCATTGAATCTCTAAATTACCTTGGGCAGTATGGCCATTTTCACGATATTGATTCTTCCTATCCATGAGCATGGCATGTTCTTCCATTTATTTGTGTCCTCTTTTATTTCACTGAGCAGTGGTTTGTAGTTCTCCTTGAAGAGGTCCTTCACATCCCTTGTAAGTTGGATTTCTAGGTATTTTATTCTCTTTGAAGCAATTGTGAATGGGTGTTCACTCATGATTTGACTGTCTGTTCTTGGTATATAAGAATGCTTGTGATTTTTGCACATTGATTTTGTATCCTGAGACTTTGCTGAAGTTGCTTATCAGCTTAAGGAGATTTTGGGCTGAGATGATGGGGTTTTCTAAATATACAATCATGTCATCTGCAAAAAGAGACAATTTGACTTCTTTTCCTAATTGAATACACTTTTTATCTTTCTCTTGAGTGACTGCACTAGCCAGAACTTCCAACACTATGTTGAATAGGAGTGGTGAGAGAGGGCATCCCTGTCTTGTGCCAGTTTTCAAAGGGAATGCCTCCAGTTTTTTCTCATTCAGTATGATCTTGGCTGTGGGTTTGTCATAAATAGCTCTTATTATTTTGAGATATGTCCCATCAATACCGAATTTATTGAGAGTTTTTAGCATGAAGTGTTGTTGCATTTTGTCAAAGGCCTTTTGTACATCTATTGAGAAAATCATGTGGTTTTTGTCTTTGGTTCTGTTTATATCTGGATTACATTTATTGATTTGTATATGTTGAAGCAGCTTTGCATCCCAGGGATGAAGCCCACTTGATCATGATGGATAAGCTTTTTGATGTGCTGCTGGATTCGGTTTGCCAGTATTTTATTGAGGATTTTTGCATCGTTGTTCTTCAAGGATGTTGGTCTAAAATTCTCTTTTTTTGTGTGTCTCTGTCAGACTTTGGTATCAGGACAATATTGGCCTCATAAAATGAATTAGGGAGGATTCCCTCTTTTTCTATTGATTGGAATAGTTTCAGAAGGAATGGTACCAGCTCCTCGTTGTACCTGTGGTAGAATTCGGCTCTGAATCCATCTGTTCCTGGACGTTTTTTGGTTGGTAGGCTATTAATTATTGCCTTTATTTCAGAGCCTGCTATTGGTCTATTCAGGGATTCAACTTCTTCCTGGTTTAGTCTTGGGAGGGTGTATGTGTCCAGGAATTTATCCATTTCTTCTAGGCTTTCCAGTTTATTTGCGTAGAGGTGTTTATAGCATTCTGATGGTAGTTTGTATTTCTATGGGGTCAGTGGTGATATCCCCTTTGTCATGTATTATTGTGTCTATATGATTCTTCTCTGTTTTCTTCTTTATTATTCTTGCTAGCGGTCTATCAATTTTGTTGCTCTTTTCAAAAAACTAGCTCCTGGATTCATTGATATTTTGAAGGGTTTTTTTGTGTATCTATCTCCTTCAGTTCTGCTCTCATCTTAGTTATTTCTTGCCTTCTGCCTTTTTGAATGTGTTTTTGAAAGTGTTTGCTCTTGCTTCTCTAGTTCTTTTAATTGTGATGTTAGGGTGTCAATTTTAGATCTTTCCTGCTTTCTCTTTTGGGCATTAGTGCTATAAGTTTCCCTCTACACATTGCTTTAAATGTGTCCCATAGATTCTGGTATGTTGTATCTTTGTTTTCACTGGTTTTAAAGAACATCTTTTTTTCTGCCTTCATTTCATTATGTACCCAGTAGTCATTCAGGAGCAGGTTGTTCAGTTTCCATGTAGTTGAGTGGGTTTGAGTGAGTTTCTTAGTCCTGAGTTCTAGTTTGATTGCACTTGGTCTAAGAGACAGTTTGTTATAATTTCTGTTCTTTTACATTTGCTGAGGAGTGTTTTACTTCCAACTATGTGGTCAATCTTGGAATAAGTGCGATGTGGTGCTGAGAAGAATGTATATTCTATTGATTTGGGGTGGAGAGTTCTGTAGATGTCTATTAGGTCTGCTTGGTGCAAAATTGAGTTCTATCCTGTATATCCTTGTTGACTTTCTGTCTCGTTGATCTGTCTAATGTTGACAGTGGAGTGTTAAAGACTCCGATTATTATTGTATGGGAGTCTGAGGCTCTTTGTAAGTTTCTAAGGACTTGCTTCATGAATCTGGGTGCTCCTGTATTGGGTGCATATATATTTAGGATAGTTAGCTCTTCTTGTTGAATTGATCCTTTTACCGTTATGTAATGGCCTTCTTTTTCTCTTTTGATCTTTGTTGGTTTAAAGTCTGTTTTTATCAGAGACTAGGATTGCAACCCCTGCCTTTTTTTGTTTTCCATTTGCTTGGTAGATCTTCCTCCATCCCTTTATTTTGAGCCTATGTATGTCTCTGCACGTGAAATGAGTTTCCTGAATGCAGCCCACTGCTGGGTCTTGACTCTTTATCCAGTTTGCCAATCTGTATCTTTTAATTGAACCATTTAGTCCATTTACATTTAAGGTTAATATTGTTATGTGTGAACTTGATCCTGTCATTATGATATTAGCTGGTTATTTTGCTCATTAGTTGATGCAGTTTCTTCCTACCATCGATGGTCTTTACATTTTGGCATGTTTTTGCAGTGGTTGGTACTGGTTGTTCCTTTCCATGTTTAGTGCTTCCTTCAGGATCTCTTGTAGGGCAGGCCTGGTGGTGACAAAATCTCTAAGCATTTGCTTGTCTGTAAAGGATTTTATTTCTCCTTCACTTATGAAACTTAGCTTGGCTGGATATGAAATTCTGGCTTTAAAATTCTTTTCTTTAAGAATGTTGAATATCGGCCCCCACTCTCTTCCGGCTTGTAGAGTTTCTGCCGAGAGATCTGCTGTTAGTCTGATGGGCTTCCCTTTGTGGGTAACCTGACCTTTCTCTCTGGCTGCCCTTAACATTTTTTCCTTCATTTCAACTTTGGTGAATCTGAGAAGTATGTGTCTTGGAGTTGCTCCTCTCAAGGAGTATCTTTGGGGCGTTCTCTGTATTTCCTGAATTTGAATGTTGGCCTGCCTTGCTAGGTTGGGGAAGTTCTCCTGGATAATATCCTGCAGAGTGTTTTCCAACTTGGTTCCATTCTCCCTGTCAGTTTCAGGCACACCAATCAGATGTAGATTTGATCTTTTCACATAATCACATATTTCTTGGAGGCTTTGTTCATTTCTTTTTACTCTTTTTTCTCCAAACTTCTCTTCTCACTTCATTTCATTGATTTGATCTTCAATCACTGACACTGTTTCTTCCAGTTGATTGAGTTGGTTACTGGCTTGTACATTTGTCACATAGTTCTCGTGTCATGGTTTTCATCTCTGTCAGTTCGTTTGTGGACTTCTCTGCTTTGGTTATTCTAGTTATCCATTCTTCCATTCTTTTTCAAGGTTTTTAGTTTCTTTGTGCTGGTTACGTAGTTCCTCCTTTAGCTCTGAGAAGTTTGATCGACTGAAGCTTTCTTCTCTCAACTCGTCAAAGTCATTCTCTTTCCAGCTTTGTTCCATTGCTGGTGATGAGCTGTGCTCCTTTGAAGGGGGAGAGGCGTTCTGATATTTTGAATTTCCAGCTTTTCTGCACTGCTTTTCCCTCATCTTTGTGGTTTTATCTGTCTTTGGTCTTTGATGACGGTGACGTGCGGAAGTGGATTTTGGTGTGGGCGTCCTTTCTATTTGTTAGTTTTCCTTCTAACAGTCAGGACCCTCAGCTGCAGGTCTGTTGAAGTTTGCTTGAGGTCCACTCCAGACCCTGTTTGCCTGGGTATCAGCAGTGGAGGCTGCAGAAGATAAAATATTGCTGAACAGTGAGTGTTGCCATCTGATTCTTGCTCTGGAAGCTTCATCTCAGAGGTGTACCCAGCCATGTGAGGTGTGAGGTGTCGGTCTGCACCTAGTGGGGGATGTCTCCCAGTCAGGCTACTCAGGGGTCAGGGACCCACTTGAGCAGGCAGTCTGTCTGTTCTCAGATCTCAACCTCCATGCTGGGAGAACCACTGCTCTCTTCAAAGCTATCAGGCAAGGACATTTACATCTGCAGAGGTTTCTGCTGCTTTTTGTTTAGCTATGCCATGTTCCCAGAGTTGGAGTCTGCAGAGACTACAGAGGCAGGCAGTTCTCCTTGAGCCAAGGTGGGCTCCAACCAGTTCGAGCTTCCAGGAGGCTTTGTTTACCTACTTAAGCCTCAGCAATGGTGGTCGCCCCTCCCCTAGCCTCGCTGCCACCTTGCAGTTAGATCTCAGACTGGTTTGCTAGCAATGAGGGAGGCTCTGTGGGCATGGGACCCTCTGGGCCAGGCATGGGATATAATCTCCTGGTGTGCCATTTGCTAAGACCCTTGGTAAAGCACAGTATTAGTGTGGGAGTTACCCGCTTTTCCAGGTGTTGTGTGTCTCAGTTTCCCTTGGCTGGGAAAAGGAATTCTCTTTCCCCTTGCACTTCCTAGGTGAGGCAATCCCTCGCCCTGCTTGAGCTCTCACTGGTTGGGTTGCACCCACCGACCAGCACTGAGTGTCTGACACGCCCCAGAGAGATGAACCTGATACCTCAGTTGAAAATGCAGAAATCACCAGTCTTCTGTGTCACTGACACTGGGGCCTGGAAGCTGGAGCTGTTCCTATTCGGCCATCTTGGGCACCCCCTTCAGCTCTACAATTTTTTACACATGTGCATATGCTGAGAGATTTTGTCACTGCAGGGCCTATCTTAAAAGAGTTCCTGAAGGAAGCACTGAATATGGTAAGGAACAACCAGTACCAGCCACTGGAAAAACATACCAAATTGTAAGTACCATCAACACTGTGAAAAACTGCATCAACTAACTGACAGCTAGCATCATAATGACAGGATCAGATTCACACATAATAATATTAGCCTTAAATGTTAATGGGCAAAATGCCACAATTAAAAGACATAGACTGGAAAATTGGGTAAAGAGTCAAGACCCATCAGTGTGCTATATTCAGGAGACCCATCTCATGTGCAAAGACACACATAGGCTCAAAATAAAGGGATGGAAGATATTTACCAGGCAAATGCAAAGCAAACAAAAAGCAAGGGTTACAGTCCTCATCTCTGATAAAACCGACTTTAAACCAACGAAGATTAAAAGAGACAAGGGGATTACATAATGGTAAAGGGATCAATTCAACAAGAAGAGCTAACTATCCTAAATACATATACACTTAATACAGAAGGACCCAGATTCATAAAGCAAGTATTCTTAGAGACTTAAAAAGAGACTTAGACTCCCACACAATAATAGTGGGAGACTTTAGCATGCCACTGTCAGTGTTAGACAGATCAACAAGACAGAAAGTTAACAAGGATATTCAGGACTTGAACTCAGCTCTGGACCAAGTGGACATAACAGTCATCTACAGAACTCTCCACCCCAAATCAGCAGAATATACATTCATCTCAGCACACATCACACTTATTCTAAAATTGACAACCTAATTGGAAGTAAAACACTGCTTAGCAAATGCAAAAGAATGGAAATCATAATAAACAGTCTCTCAGACCACAGTTTATTCAAATTAGAACTCAGAATTAAGAAACTCACTGAAAACCACACAACTACATGGTAACTGAACAACCTACTTCTGAGTGATTTCTGGATAAATAACAAAATTAAGGCAGAAATCAACAAGTTCTTTGAAGCCAGTGAGAACAAAAACACAATGTACTGTACCAGAATCTCTGGGGCACAGCTAAAGCAGTGTTTAGAGGGAAATTTGTAGCACTAAATGCCCACAGGAGAAAGTGAGAAAGATATAAATTTGACACCCTAACATCACAATTAATGAAGTAGAAAAGCAAGAGCAAACAAATTCAAAAAATAGCAGAAGACAAGAAATAACTAAGACCAGAGCAGAACTGAAAGAGATAGAGACACAAAATCCCTTCAAAAAAATCAGTGAATCCGGGAGCTGTTTTTTCAAAAGTTCAACAAAATAGATAGACTGCTAGCCAGACTAATAAAGAATAAAAGAGAGAAGAATCTAATAGATACAATGAAAAGTGATAAAAGGGGTATCACCACTGAACCCACAGAAATACAATTGACCATCAGAGAATACTACAAACACCTTTATGCAAATAAACTAGAAAATCTAGAAAAAATGGTTAAATTCCTGGATACATACACTCTCACAAGACTAAACAAAGAAGAAGTCGAATCCCTGAATAGACCAATAACAAACTTTGAAATTGAGGCAGTAATTAATAGCCTAGAAACCAAGAAAAGCTGAGACCAGACAGATTCACAGTCAAATTCTACCAGAGGTACAAAGAGGAGCTGGTGCCATTCCTTCTGAAACTCTTCCAACCAATAGAAAAAGAGGGAATCCTCCCTAACTCATTTGATGAGGCCAGCATCATACTGATACCCAAGTCTGGCGGAAACACACCAAAAAAAGAAAATTTCAGGCCAGTATCCCTGATGAACATCGATGCAAAAATCCTCCATACAATACTGGCAAACCAAATCCAGCAGCACATCAAAAAACTTATCCATCACGATCAAGTCGGTTTCATTTCTGGGATGCAAGCCTAGTTCAATATACACAAATCTATGGAAGTTATTCATTGCACAAACAGAACCACAGACAAAAACCACATGATTATCTCAATAGATGCAGAAAAGGCCTTTGATAAAATTCATCACCCCCTCATGCTAAAAACTCTCAATAAACTAGGTATTGATGGAATGTATCTCAAAATAATAAGAGCTATTTATGACAAACCCACAGTCAATATCATATTGAATGGCCAAAAGCTGGAAGTATTCTCTTTGAAAACCAGCACAAGACAAGGATGCCCTCTCTTACCATTCCTATTCTACATAGTATTGGAAGTTCTGGCCAGGGAAATCAGGCAAGAGAAAGAAATAAAGAGTATTCAGATAGGAAGACAGGAAGTCAAATTGTCTCTGTTTGCAGATGACATGATTGTATATTTAGAGAATCCCATCATCTCAGCCCAAAATCTCTTTAAGCTGATAAGCAACTTGAGCAAAGTCTCAGGATACAAAATTAATGTGTAAAAATAACAAGCACTTCGATACACCAACAAGAGACAAACAGAGAGCCAAATCATGAGTGAACTCCCATTCACAATTGCTTCAAAGAGAATAAAATACTTAGGAATACATCTTACAAGGGATGTGAAGGACCTCTTCAAGGAGAACTAGAAACCACTGCTCAAGGAAATGAGAGAGTACTCAAGCAAATGGAAGAACATTCCATGTTCGTGCTTAGGAAGAATCAATATTGTGAAAATGGCCATCCTGCCTAAAGTAATTTATAGATTCATTACTATCTCCATCAAGCTACCAATGACTTTCTTTACAGAATTAAAAAAAAAACTACTTTAAATTTTATATGGAACCAAAAAGAGCCCATATAGCAAAGACAATTCTAAGGAAAAAGAACAAAGCTAGAGACATCACGCTACCTGACTTCAAACTATACTACAATGCTACAGTAACCAAAACAGCATAGCAGTGGTACCAAAACAGATATACAGACTAATGGAACAGAACAGAGGCCTCAGAAATAACAACATACATCTACAACCATCTGAATTTTGACAAACCTGAGAAAAGCAACCAGTGGGGAAAGGATTCCCTATTTAATAAGTGGTGCTAGGAAAACTGGCTAGCCATATACAGAAAACTGAAACTGGACCCTGTCCTTACGCCTTTTATAAGAATCAACTCAAGATGGATTAAAGACTTAAATGTAAGACCTAAAACCATAAAATCCCTAGAAGAAAACCTAGGCAATACCATTCATGACATAGGCATGGGCCAAGACTTCATGAATGAAACACGAAAAGGAATGGCAACAAACCCCAAAAATGACATATGAAATTTAATTAAACTAAAGAGCTTCTGCACAGCAATGGACACTATCATCAGAGTGAACAGGCAATCTACAGAATGGGAGAAAATTTTTGCAGTCTATCCATCTGACAAAGGGCTAATATCCAGAATCTACAAAGAACTTAAACAAATTTACAAGAAAGAAAAACTCATCAAAAAGTGGGCAAAGGATTTGAACAGACACTCTCAAAAGAAGACATTTATGCAGCCAACAGACATATGAAAAAAATCTCATCATCTCTGGTCATTAGAGAAATGCAAATCAAAATCACAATGAGATACCATCTCACACCAGTTAGAATGGTGATCATTAAAAAGTCAGGACACAACAGATTCTGGAGAGGATGTGGAGAAATAGGAATGCTTTTATACTGTTTTGGGAGTGTAAATTAGTTCAACCTTTGTGGAAGACAGTGGGACAATTCCTCAAGGATCTAGAACCAGAAAAATACCATTTGACCCAGCAGTCCCATTACTGGGTATGTACCCAAAGGATTAGAAATCATTCTACTATAAAGACACATACACATGTATGCTTATTGTGGCAATATTCACAATAGCAAAGACTTGGAACCAACCCAAATGCCCATCAATATTAGACTGGATAAAGAAAATATGGCACATATACGCCATGGAGTACTATGCAGCCCTAAAAAGGATGAGTTTGTGTCCTTTGCAGGGACATGGATGAAGCTGGAAACCTGGAAACCATCATTCTCAGCTAATTAACACAAGAAGAGAAAAACACTGCATGTTCTCACTCATAATTGGGAGTTGAACAATGAGAACACATGGACACAGGGAGAGGCACATCACACGCTGGGGCCTATCAGGGGGTGTGGGGCTAGCATTAAGAGAAATACCTAATGTAGATGATGGGTTGATGGGTGCAGCAAACCCCCATGGCATGTGTACACCTATGTAAAAAATCTGCACGTTCTGCACATGTATCCCAGAACTTAAAGTATAATAATAAAGGAAAGAGAAAGAGGAACATTATATAATGATAAAATGCCTTGTCCAACAGGAAAATATCACAATCCTAAACATATATGCACCTAACACTGGAGCTCCCAAATTTATAAAGCAATTACTAATAGACGTAAGAAATGAGATAGACATCAGCACAGCAATAGTGGGGAGCTTCAATACTCCACTTACAGCAATAGAGTGATCATCAAGACAAAAAGTCAACAAAGAAACAATGGATTAAAACTGTACCCTGGAACAAATGGACTTAACAGATATTTATAGAACATTACATCCAAAATCCACAGAATATACATTCTATTCAATAGCTCATGAAACTTTCTCCAAGGTAGACTATATGATAGGCCACAAAATGAGCCTCAACAAATTTATGAAAATTGAAATTATATCAAGCACTCTTTCAGACCACATCTTTTCAACTCAGTACTGAAAGCCCTAGCCAGAGCAATCAGACAAGAGGAAGAGATAAAGGGCATCCAAATCAATAAAGAGGAAGTCAAACTGTCACTGTTTGCTGATGATATGATTGTTTACCTAGAAAACCCTAAAGACTCCTCCAGAAAGCTCCTAGAACTGATAAAAGGATTTAGCACAGTTTCAGAAAACAAAATTAATATACACAAATCAGTAGCTCTTTTATACACCAACAATGACAAAGCTGAGAATCAAATTAAGAACTCAACCCCTTTTACAATAGCTGGAAGAAAGTGAAATACTTAGGAATATACCTAACCAAGGAGGTGAAAGGTCTCTACAAGGAAAACTACAAAACACTGCTGGAAGAAATCATAAATGACACAAACACATGGAAACAGATCCCATGCTCATGAATGGGTAGAATCAATATTGTGAAAATGACCATACTGCCAAAAGCAATCTACAAATTCAATATAATTCCTATCAAAATACCACCATCATTCTTCACAGAACTAAAAAAAAAAATTCTAAATGTCATATAGAACTAAAAAAGAGGCTGCATAGCCAAAGCAAGTCTAAGCAGAAATGAAAATCCTGGAGGCATCACATTACCTGATTTCAAACTATTCTATAAGGCATAGTCACCCAAACAGCATGGTACTGGTATAAAAATAGGCACACAGACAAATGGAATAGAATACAGAACCCAGAAACAAACCCAAATACAGCCAACTGATCTTCAACAAAGCAAACAAAAGCATAAAATGTGGAAAGGACACCTGTTTCAACAAATGGTGCTGGGATAATTGGCTAACCACATATAGGAGAATGAAACTGGATCCTCATCTTTCACCTTGTACAAAAATCAACTCAAGATGGATAAAGGACTTAAATCTAAGACCTGAAACTATAAAAATTCTAGAATATAACACCAAAAAAATCCTTGTAGACATTGACTTAGGCAAGGATTTCATGACCAAGAACCCAAAAACAAACACAATAAAAACAAAGATAAATAGCTGGGGCTTAACTAAACTAAAAATCTTTTGTACAGCAAAAGAAACAGTCAGCAGAGTAAACAGACAACCCACAGAGTAGGAAAAAAATCTTCAGAATCTATACATCAGACAAAATGACTAATATCTAGAATCTACAATGAACTCAAACAAATTAGCAAGAAAAAAAACACAAGCAATTCCATCAAAAAGTGGGCTAAGGACATGAATAGACAATTCTCAAAAGAAGATATACAAATGGCCAACAAACATATAATAAATGCTCAACATCACTAATGATCAGGGAAATGCAAATCAAAAGTCCAGTGCAATACCACCTTAATCCTGCAAGAATGGCCACAATAAAATATCAAAAAATGGTAGATGTTGGCAGGGATGCGGTGAGGAGGGAACACTTCTACACTGCTGGTGGGAATATAAACTAGTACGATCACTATGGAAAACAGTTTGGAGATTTCTTAAAGAACTAAAAGTGGAACTACTGTTTGATCCAGCAATCCCACTACTAGGTATCTACTCAGAGGAAAATAAATCATTATACAAAAAAGATATTTGCACACACATGTTTATAGCAGCACAATTTACAATTGCAAAAATGTGGAACCAACCCAAATGCCCATCCATCAACCAGTGGATTAAGAAACTGTGACACACATACACACACACACACACATATACACACATACATACACACATACATGTATATTGATGAAATACTGCTCATCCATAAAAAGGAATGAGTTAGCAGCATTCACAGTGACCTGGATGAGACTGGAGACTATTATTCTAAGTGAAATAACACAGAATGAAAAACCAAACATCTTATGTTCTCACTCGTAAGTGGGAACTGAGCTATGAGGAGGCAAAGGCATTAGAATGACACAATGAACTCTGGAGACTCTGGGGAAAAGAATGGAAAGGGGGTGAGGATAAAAGACTATAAATATGGTACAGTGTATACTGCTCAGGTGATGGGTGCACTAAAATCTCACAGATCACCACTAAAGAACTTACTGATGTAACCAAACACTACCTGTTCCCCAATAACCTCTGGGAAAAAAAAGAATGTCATCAGGAATCCAGGTTCCTCTGTCTTACCACCCTACCATCCATTATGTTTCATCCTAGGGCTGTTCTTCCTTATGGTCTGTGGTCAGCTACCTGCCAGAGCAATGAGGACTATACAAGTCCTTATGTTATCCAATGGAAGAGAATGGTTGCCTCCTGCCGGCTATTGAAGAAAAATCATTTTCTTCAGTTTTACTGAGCCAACTTAGATCATATGTTTATTCCTAACTCTAAAATATCACCAGAGGAATGACATGGGTTGATTTGCTTGGCCTGGAAAAGAAGATAGGACATGATTTAAACACGATTGGCTTAGACTAATCGGAGCTCAAAATGAACCTGAGTTCAATTACCAAAAGCACATTGGTGATACAGCATAGGGGAGAATAGAATGGATTTGCAGAGGAGCATTTCGTTTCAGACTTGAAATATTTAAATTTAGATAAGTTTGGAGAATGAGAAAGGACACTGCAGTCAAAGGTGTAGAAGTGGAGGGCTTTTTCTTATTTGTGATAGTATGAATAAGAAAATTGATTATATTTCTTGTTCTTATTTTAGTCTAGAATTAGAGCTATCTTTTGTGTTGGAATTCTCATATTTCTTACTTGAATAATTCTTCCATGAGGCTAAAATCACTATTTTCCTCAATACCACTTATCACTCCCATCAATCAAATAAATGTATCATCTATCATTTTACAGATCTATCTGGTGACAGAATAATTATCCATTTCATATGCTCAAAATGTGGATGTATGCATATGACCGAATGACACTGATCATCATAATTAGGTACAATTTGCTACACCTATATTTTACAGATGTGAAACAATAGAAGTTAAGTGGTATCGAAACAGCTATGCTGCAAGCCTAATATTTCAACAACAAATTTGTTATTAATATTTGCAAATTCAACATGATAATCTTGAGGTCAAAGCAATTTGAGAATTCAATATCCCAACTAGTACCCTCTCTTACAATGTCTGTGTCCTTTAATGCTGCAAGAGACTCATAGGCTATTCTTGTAAGTGTCTTGGGGTCTAGCTAAATGCCATGTTCCCTCTCTCCATTTCCAAGCTTTCTTTTTCTTTCTCATTGTATGCTTCCTCTTTTTTTGTCCTTATTTTTCTTTTACTTTTGATTTTTTACAGATGTACACTGCATGCATGTAATAATAAGGTATTATATTGATGATCATGTCACTTATTTCTCTTCTTTCCCACTATTCATCCTCCTTTGTACTTGTTCTCTTTATACTTGTGCTTTTCTGTTTTCTGCTCTGAAAAATATTCCCTCAAATCTCTTGCTTTCATTTCCCTTTCACTTATCTTCTTTCCCTTCTCTCTTTCCAGTGGGATAAATTAGCTATGCCTCTCTAGCAGGTTCACTAACTATAGGAATAGTTTGCCTCTGGAAGCAAACCTGCTGTGGCTTTGTTTTCTTTGGTTTAAAGCATCTGTCAGCTGAAGCAAAGAGTGACAATAATGAGCATCGACCTACTCCAGATAATTGGGGGTGCCATTAAAGTATGGGCAAATTTGTTAATACAGACTCCTAGTCAGGTTAGGTATCTCTCCCCTGTAACACATCACTACTATACCATAGGATACTCATTTGTTTATTTGATTGTGAGCTTCATGAGGGCTGAGTCCATACTTTCTTAAATATCTACATTTTCATCATTTAGTAAAGTGAACTTTTATGACAAATGATTCATTAAACACACATTAAGCAGACCCACTGGTGTACAGTTGTTCATGTTTTCACTACACAATCCTAGGGCATGCCACTAACATCACTCACATCTTAAATTTGTACACTCATTACAATTTTGGGGAAGACTATAGTGAAGTGCTTAGTTATAAGAAAATCATTACATTATGACAATGTCCTAACAGATGAAAGTAAATTCTTTTGAGAAAGGGGCACCTTTTTCTACTTTACTCAAAAGTGACTTATGGGCTACTACTGGTCCATAAGTCACTTACTTACGGACCATAATAAGTCACTTACTTATGGTCCATACTTACAAAATAAGTAATTGTACCTAATTTATATTTATTAATATACATACTAATAAATATATTAATATTCAGTTTCGCAATGAGTACATTTTGTTTATCTTGCTCAAGATAGCTCTTGCACTTAGAGCAAGATGAAAAACAGTGTATCTGTAATATGAAAAATGAGGTGCTGATTCTCATAATGGGAGAGAAAATGCCTCTTCTACTTCACACCCTTATACGTAAAATTTCCTCTTTGTTTTCATTAACTTGCCAACTTCTTATTCTTGTCTTATGTGTCCATCAATATTGCAGTAGTGATTTACTTGGGCACATATGTATAATGCTGCTGAGAATAAAATATTCTAGTATGCTGTGCCATTCTGTACTAAAACCTAGACCCACCACCATAAACATCCCTACCTAGGATCAAATTGTATCTTTTGTCTCCAGGATGAAATCCTGTTATATTCGTTCACAGTTCTCTTTTAATTTAATATGGATTGAATTGAGCAGCTCCAACATCTAGTAATAACAATGAGCAACATTTACTAATTACTTCCTATGTAGTATAGACACTCTTCTGAGTTTTTAGGTACTTCTGTTCCCATTTTGTAGATGAGAAAATCTTCACACAGAGAGTTTAAATAATTTGCTGAAGGTCAAATAGCTGTGTCAAAAACAGAGTTCAAGCCCAGCGTTCTGTATTTCCCCACCCCTCAAATATATAACTGCCTCCCGTTGGCATTATTCTTGATGACCTTAATCAGAAGTTTTGAAAGTACTTTCAAGATTCTTTACTGCATAACAGGACTACACTACAAATGCTAAAACTCTTTCCTCCCAAGATCCATTGAACCCCTTAATCCTAGGCAGTTTCTTTTCTGTATCAATTTTTTCTCCTTTAATAATAACAATTATTATATGATACTCGTGACCATAATTTTCAAATTATTATATGATACTCCTGACCATAATTTTCAAGCGTTAGTAATTTTAATGCTTACCATTACCCTGATGTAGATATTTTTACATTCCCCTTTTAGGGAGGAAAAACTGCTCAAAGGTCACCTTGCCAAAGTGGCTCTGGATGCCTTTGAGCCCAGATAGCGTGGATACAGAGTCCATGTTCTTAACCTTCTGTGAACCAGATTATAGGTAAACCAGAACTCAGAAGGCCTGTAGCTTTCAATTTTCTCTGGCTATGTGATCTGGGGTTAATTATACCCTATTTGCCTCATCTGTAAAATAAAGTGTTTGACTTAGATAGTATCTATATTCAAGGAGGTGAATCTATGGATGGTAAAAAGTAATGGAGTCATGACATCTACACAAGCTGTCTTAACCAATAACTACTGGTGGTACTTGGAGCAATCCATTCAATTTCTCAATTACTCAATTTTCTTTGTAAAATTGAAATAATAATAATTCCTTCTCCTCACTAAGTTGTTACAAGAGCTCAGTAAGAAACAAGATGCTGTTAAAGATTTCTATAAATATTAAATACGATATATTAAATCTTATTTTATAAATAATAAATATTTGTTACAGCATTTTTAAGAAAAAGGTGCACAGAAAATAAACTACAGAGCACAGACAATTCTTGCTATTCAGAAATAAATACTTTTAGCATTTTGTGGCTGTCATAGGCTGTCAGTCTTTTTTTTTTTATATATAGATATATAGCAGTGGCTGTTGGTGCCTGACCCATATCCCTCAGATCAGACTGTTTCAATGTGCTCCAGAAGACTTCCAACAGCCTCGTGTGCCTCTCTATGCTTGAGGGCTTTTTCTTTTTTTTTTTCTTTTTTTTTTTTTTGAGGCGGAGTCTCGCTCTGTCGCCCGGACTGGAGTGCAGTGGCCGGATCTCAGCTCACTGCAAGCTCCGCCTCCCGGGTTTACGCCATTCTCCTGCCTCAGCCTCCGGCAAGAACCACAGAAAGCCATTCTGCTGATGAAAGACAGGGACAGACTGGAGTACACGGAAATTAACATCTCTCTGTAGCTGCCTATAACTCATGGCTGACTCGACTTGGAGTATAAGTATTATTCCATCTCCCTGCTTCTTGGGTGGGACAATTCTGTGTTCTAGTCTGTTTCCCAAAGTTTCTCTGTATGATTAAGTTTCAGCTGTCCACTGCAGCAGTTGGTGTGGTAACATACTCTACATAGGCTGACTTTCCCTGCTTGTGCTGCTTCCTGACTCCCGTGATATGATTCCTCTTCTTCTCTATTAAGCAAATTGCACTCAAATTCTTGCCTCCTGGTCCACTTCTGAAGGAAATCTAATATTAGATATGATAGAACAGGGTCTGACACAGAGCAGTCGTTTGGTTGTTTAGTACTTCTTTTTTGGATTCGTATTTCAGGTAGGAAAAAATTTAGGCTTGGGTATATAGTTGAGTCAGGGTTTGAACACAAGTTTGACTCCAGAGCCTAAGTTTTAACCATTATTCTTTAAGAATGGATAGCAATTTTAAGACATTCATAAATATACCCATTAGCTTTCTGACTGGTTCTCTTCTATGCTTGTTGTCTTTACTACCTTTTAACATGTAGAACAGATTATGTTTTTTCTCTGCTAAAAATTTTGCAAAATGTTTCCATTTTATTTAAGTTAAGCTAGAGTTCTTATAATGGCCTAAAATATCACACATGATTTGGTCCCTCTACCTTCACTACTCTTTTGACTTTATTCTTATGATTTTTCCTTCTCTCACTCTACTCTACGCATACTGGTCATTTGGCTTTTCCTGTAAGCTGCCAAGAATACTCTTGCCTCAGGCTCTTTGCACTGGCTGTTCTACGTTCTTCCTCTAATATCTCCATGACTCTTCTCTCTATCTCCTTCAGATTTCTGCTTAAATGTTATCTGGTTATTGAGGCCTTTCTTCTCATTCCTTTTAAAAACCACATCTCCCTTGGCTTGTTTCCCATGTTCCTCATTTTCACTTCCTTCCTTTATTTTTCCTCGTACTTCTTAGCACCGTCTTTTATACTATATGTATTTCACTTAAAAATGGTTTATTGAACCAGAATCTAAGTTCTACAGGAGCAGAGATTTCTGTTTTGTTTAACTTACTGTGTTTCTGGTACCCAAAACAGTGGCCTCAATAACTATTTGTTAAAGAATGAATGAATAAAAGTCATGCTGATGAGTGTTATTATTGAATACCAGAGGAAGAGAAATTATTTCTATCAAATAGTTTTTCTGACTGTCAGCATTTTTTTTTTCCCAGCTATCACCCGTCATAGTATCTTTATAGTTTAGCCACTAAAGTTGTAATTGGGTTTTCTGTCTCAGCAAAGTGATGACACACCACAGCAGCTGCTTAGATTTAACAGAATTCAGTTTTGATAAGTCATTCAATGCTGTTGAATGTGCTTTCAGTATTCTAACTTGTTCTGTTTTTTTAAAAATTCCTTTCAGAATTTCCTCCACTTCCCTACAATGCTGACTCTGAGATTCTCTCATGTAGCTTGACTCTCTTTTCTCAGTGATATTTATCTCAACTTATACAGATACCTTATTTTTTCCTTCCTTTTTTTCTGCTGCTGTCTCTGTCAGAGAGAATTTGTTAAATTGTAGTCTGGTTTCTTATCAGCGTCACACATGTTTGGATGTAATTGTCTAATGGTCTCTTGAATAAACTTTTCATTCAGAATCTGGTGTTTGATATCCATCAGTATACCCTCTCTGTATATGTTGTGTGACTCTACAATTGAAGAATAAATTGTGTGGAAACTCAGTACTCACTATGACATATGAGGTAAAATTTACTGTAGTGATTAGATGATAACTGTTGACTTAAAATGAATATATCTACTTTAGTTTTTTCCTCCTTGAAAGTGAAACACCTTTGGATTATTTAGATCAGTATTGTGGTAATATCTCTTGATAATCTAACTTTAAAGCATACCTTCAGATCTATTTCCTTAATGAGACTTTCTCTGATTCATTTACATAATTTTAGATCAGTTGCTACATGTAGTTACCATGATTCATAAATAGTATTGTGGTATGGTGAAGAACATGGGCTGTGGATTTAGATAAATTGTGTTTTAACTTAATACTGTCAGTGATTATCTTTGTAACCTTGAACAAGATGTTTAACTTCTCTAAGCCCTTTTCTAATCTGTAAAACGGGAATAATAATAATTCCTAATTCATTGAGTTGTTATGCAGATTAGTAATATTGTGTATGGAATATTTACCATAGTGTTTGGCGGATGGTAAGCAGTCAGTGCACATTAACTGTTTTTAAATATACATAGAAAATACATGTGTGTGCTGATTATAAATGATCTCCATGTTCTCATTCATTCTCCATGTAAACCTTGATTTTCTGTTATGTTCTTTAGTGATTTTTAGGACTTTAACTATTATTACCTGAAATTATTAGTAAACAAATAATTCACACAGGACAAAATCTTATTCATAAGGACTTCTTGGCCATATTGTACATTTTTGTTTATTAGTTGCTTATTCCTTAGAGACTATATCTTTTCTTTATATAAGTTAGGCTCACTGAGCCACAGAATGCTGAATATTCTATTCAAATCATTCATTTTATAAAATGAAACATTAAAATCTAGCATGCAAGGGGGCAGAGCTGGGACTGAACACAAATCTCATAGTGCTTAGCAGTGTCAACCATACTACCTGCCTTGCTGGGTATTCAGGAACTGCTCAGTGCCTGACCAAATAGAATGTCATTCAGCACATTTTTTAAAACTATATTAGTCTATGTTTTTCCTCTTCCACCACTCTGGTAAATCTAGGGGGGGAAAATACAGTGTCTATGGAACTTCAAGGGATTTTATAGAACCTCCTGACTGTCCAAGGATCACTTTGCAGTCTAAATAGTGTTAATTTGAGTGTATAAGTTATAAAACAAGATTACTTTCCTTTTCACAGCCTCTCAGACATGCCTCAATTGCTCTGTGATACATTATGATAGAATGCATAAAGTGACCACTAAAAATATTTTGAGGATTAAGAGTCAGTATATTTTACTGGAAGGAGCAACTTGATAGAGACTATAAATACCAACATTCAAATTTTAATAACATCTGTGCAGAGATCACATTTGACAATGCTGATGCTATTTTTGATAATCTCTTGTCTCTTAGTTTCATAATTTTTCTTGATTGTCCTTTAAATGGGTGCCATCCTGTACTCTCCTTCCACCATGTAAGTTTTTCTATTGTAGCACCTATGCAACAGTTTTGCAAGTGTCTGTCAAATTGTCTGTGAACCCCATTAGAGCCCAATCCTTGCACAGAAACTCTATCATATTAATTTTTATAATTCCTACTCCCTGGTACCTACAATGATTGGTCTGTATTAGGTGATCAATAATAATAGAATAATTAGAATGTTTGGACACTTTGGAATAAATTAATTCTTGTTCCTTTTAATTCTCTTTTGATGGCTAGTCTTTTAATCCATTCAGTAGTAGTGTTTCTAGGGCCTACATCTTTGGTCCTCTTCTGAATTCACCTCTGTACACTCGTCTTGAGTTATCTTATTTTCTCCTATTTCATGTCTATATATGCCAATGATGCCAGATATTTATCTCTAATACTAATCTCTCTCCTGAGCGCAAAATTGTATTTCACTCTTCTTAGTATCATAACGTGGATCCTACCCTTGTCTTCTAATCCATTCAAGGTTAAGGTCTCCAGAGCTACTCTTTTCATAAAATGATTCAAGCTTGTTCAGTTTCCCTCTACTCTGCAAATCTGTAGACATATGTCAACAGTTCAAGCTTAAAATGTGCAAGTTAGAGGCTTTGTGTCTATGGTTCTTCTCCCCTCTTCATCTACTACATCCCTTATTTTAACAAATCCTGTTACTTTTACATTAGAAACTTCTTTTGAATTTACCCCTAGCTCTCTGTCTTCACTATCAATGTCTTGTTTCAGTCCTCTATCTTCTTTTGTGTGGTATATTGCAACAGCTTACCACTTTTGGTCTTTTCACTACTGCTTCTTCCTACTGCAGCCTGCCTTTCATATGTCTACCAGAGGCATCTTCCCTCAAAACAAAGAGGCTCATGCCGTCATCCTGCTTAAAGACTTCTGTTGGTTTCCACTCTCTCCTTCCAAAACCTGATATCGTACATCTCCGGTTGCATTTTCCTTACCTGGTCCACAAAACACTAGACTCTAGGCATATGCAATTTGACTCTTCTCCCAAAACCAGGCTTTTCACGCTCTGTGCCTCTATACCTGACTTCCTATTTGCTTGTTATGTCCTTCTCATCTTTCTTTTTTTTAAGTTTAATTTTTTTTAATTGTACTTCAAGTTCTAGAGTACATGTGCACAACGTGCAGGTTTGTTACATAGGTATACATGTGCCATGTTGGTTTGCTGCACCCATCAACTCATCATTTACATTAGGTATTTCTCCTAATGCTATCCCTCCCCCGGCCCCCACCACTTGACAGGCCCCAGTGTGTGATGTACCCCACCCTGTGTCAATGTGTTCTTGTTGTTCAGCTCCCACCTATGAATGTAAACATGCAATATTTGGTTTTCTGTCCTTGTGGTAGTTTGCTTAGAATGATGGTTTCCAACTTCATCCATGTCCCTGCAAAGACATTAACTCATCCTTTTTTATGACTGCATAGTATTCCATGGTATATATGTGCCAATTTTCTTTATCCAGTCTATCATTGATGGACATCTGGGTTGGTTCCAACTCTTTGCTATTGTGAATAGTGCCACAATAAACATATGTGTGTGCATGTTTCTTTATAGTAGAATAATTTCTAATCCTTTGAGTATATACCCAGTAACGGGATCACTGGGTCAAATGGTGTTTCTAGTTCTAGATCCTTAAGGAATCGCCATACTGTCTTCCACAATAGTTGAACTAATTTACACTCCCACCAACCATGTAAAAGCATTCCTATTCCTCCACATCCTCTCCAGCATCTGTTGTTTCCTGACTTTTTAATGATTGCCATTCTAACTGGCGTGAGATGGTATATCATTGTGGTGTTGATTTTCATTTCTCTGATGACCAGTGGTGATGAGCATTTTTTCATATGTCTGTTGGCTGCATAAATGTCTGCTTTTGAGATGTGTCTGTTCATACCCTTTGCCCAATTTTTGATAGGGTGTTTGTTTTTTGCTTGTAAATTTGTTTAAGTTCTTTGTAGATTCTGGATATTAGCCCTTTGTCAGATGGGTAGATTGCAAAGATTTTCTTCCATTCTGTAGGTTGCCTGTTCACTCTGATGATAGTGTCTATTGCTGTGCAGAAGCTCTTTAGTTTAATTAAATTTCACATGTCACTATTGGGGTTTGTTGCCATTCCTTTTGGTGTTTTAGTCATGAAGTCTTTGCCCATGCCTGTGTCCTGAATGGTATTGCCTAGGTTTTCTTCTAGTGCTTTTATGGTTTTAGGTCTTACATTTAAGTCTTTAATCCATCTTGAGTTGATTTTTATAAAAGGTGTAAGGAAGGGATCCAGTTTCAGCTTTCTATACATGGCTACCCAGTTTTCCCAGCACTATTTATTAAATAGGGAATCCTTTCCCTATTTCTTGTTTTTTGTCAGGTTTGTCAAAGACCAGATGGTTGTAGATGTGTGATGTTATTTCTGAGGTCTGTGTTCTATTCCATTAGTCTATATATCTGTTTTGGTACCAGTACCATGCTGTTTTGGTTACTATAGCCTTGTAGTATAGTTTGAAATCAGGTAGCATGATGCCCCTACTTTTGTTCCTTTTGTTTAGGATTTTCTTAGCTGTGTGGGCTCTTTTTTGATTCCATATGAAATTTAAAGCAGTGTTTTTTTTAATTCTGTGAAGAAAGTCATTGATAACTTGATGGGGATAGCATTGAATCTATAAATAACTTTGGGCAGTATGGCCATTTTCACGATATTGATTCTTCCTACCCATGAGCTTGGAATGTTCTTCCATTTGTTTGTGTCCTCTTTTATTTCATTGAGCAGTGTGTTTGTAATTCTCCTTGAAGAAGTACTTCGCATCTCTTGTAAATTGGATTCCTAGGTATTTTATTCTCTTTGTAGTAATTGTGAATGGCATTTCACTCATGATTTGGCTCTCTGTTTGTCTGTTATTCGTGTATAGGAATACTTGTGAGTTTTGCACTTTGATTTTGTATCCTGAGACTTTGCTGAAGTTGCTCATCAGCTTAAGAAGACTTTTGGCTGAGATGGTGGGGTTTTCTGTATATACAATCATGTCATCTGGAAACAAAGACAATGTGACTTCCTATTTTCCTAATTGAATACCTTTTATTTCTTTCTCCTGCCTGATTGCCGTGGCCAGAACTTCCAACACTATGTTGAATAGGAGTGGTGAGAGAGGGCATCCTTGTCTTGTGCCGGTTTTCAAAGAGAATGCTTCCAGTTGTTGCCCATTCAGTATGATATTGGCTGTGGATTTGTCATAAAGAGCTCTTATTATTTTGAGATACATTCCATCAATACCTAGTTTATTGAGAGTGTTTAGTATGAAAGGCTGTTGAATTTTGTTGAAGGCCTTTTCTGCATCTATTAAGATAATTATGTGATTTTTGTCATTGGTTTTGTTTACGTGATGGATTATGTTTATTGATTTGCATATGTTGAACCAGTCTTGCATCCCAGGGATGAAGCCGACTTGATTGTGGTGGATAAGCTTTTTGATGTGCTGCTGGATTTGGTTTGCCAGTATTTTGCAGAGGATTTTCACATCAATGTTCATCAGGGATATTGGCCTAAAATTCTCTTTTGTTTTGTTGTGTCTCTGCCAGGCTTTGGTATTAGGATGATGGTAGCCTTATAAAATGAGTTTGGGAGGATTCCCTCTTTTTCTATTGATTGCAATAGTTTCAGAAGCAATGGTACCAGCTCCTCTTTGTAGCTCTGGTAGAATTTAGCTGTTAATCCGTCGGTCCTGGACTTTTTTTGGTTGGTAGGCTATTAATTATTGCCTCAATTTTGGACCCTGTTATTGCTCTATTCAGAGATTCAACTTCTTCCTGGTTTAGACTTTGGAGAGTGTATGTGTCCAGAAATTAATCAATTTCTTCTAGATTTTCTAGTTTATTTGCATAGAGGTGTTTATAGTATTCTCTGATGTTAGTTTGTATTTCTGTGGGATCGGTAGTGATAACCCCTTTATCATTTTTTATTGCAACTATTTGGTTCTTCTCTCTTTTCTTCTTTATTAGTCCTGCTAGTGATCTATCTGTTTTGTTGATCTTTTCAAAAAACCAGCACCTGGATTCATTGATTTTGTGAAGGGTTTTTTATGTCTCCATCTCCTTCAGTTATGCTCTGATCTTAGTTATTTCTTGCCTTCTGCTAGCTTTTGAATGTGTTTGCTCCTACTTCTCTAGTTCTTTTAATTGTGATGTTAGAGTGTCAATTTTAGATCTTTCTCCTGTGGGCATTTAGTGCTATAAATTTCCCTCTACACACTGCTTTAAATGTGTTCCAGAGATTCTGGTACATGATGTCTTTGTTCTCATTGGTTTCAAAGACCATCTTTATTTCTGCCTTCATTTTGTTATTTACCCACTAGTCATTCAGGAGCAGATTGTCCAGTTTCCATGTAGTTGTGCAGTTTTGAGAGAGTTTCTTAATCCTGAGTTCTAGTTTGGTTGCACTGTGGTCTGAGAGTCAGTTTGTTGTGATTTCTGTTCTTTTACATTTGCTGAGGACTGTTTTACTACTAATTATGTGGTCAATTTTAGAATAAGGGCAATGTGGTGCTGAGAGGATGTATATTCTGTTGATTTGGGGTGGAGAGTTCTGTCTATTAGGTCCGCTTGGTCCAGAGCTGTGTTCAAGCCATGGATATCCTTGTTAACCTTCTCTTTCATTGATCTGTCTGTTATTGACAGTGGGGTGTTAAAGTCACCCATTATTATTGTGTGGGAGTCTGAGTCTCTTTGTAGGTCTCTAAGGACTTGCTTTATGAATATGGGTACTCCTGTATTGGGTGCATATATATTTAAGATGTTAGCTCTTCTTGGTGAATTGATCCTGTTACCATTATGTAGTGGCCTTCTTTATCTCTTTTTATCTCTGTTGGTTTAAAGTCTGTTTCATCAGAGAATAGGATTGCAACTCCTGCTTTTTTTTTGCTTTCCATTTTCTTGGTAGATCTTCCTCCATCTTTTTATTTTGAGCCTATCTGCGTCTTTGCATATGAGATGTATCTCCTGAATACATCATACCAATGGGGCTTGACTCTATCCAATTTGCCAATCTGTGTCTTTTAATTGGGGCATTTTGCCCATTTACATTTAAGGTTAATATTGTTATGTTTGAACTTGATCCTGTCATTATGATGTTAGCTGATTATTTTGCCCATTAATTGATGCAATTTCTTCCTAGCATCTTTACCATTTGGCATGTTTTGCAGTGGCTGGTACCGATTGTTCCTTTCCATGTTTAGTGTTTCCTTCAGGAGCTCTTGTAAGGCAGGCCTTGTGATGACAAAATCTCTCAGCATTTGCTTGTCTGTAAAGGATTTTATTTCTCCTTCACTTATGAAGCTTAGTTTCTCTGGATATGAAATTCTGGGTTGAAAATTCTTTTCTTTAAAAATGTTGAATATTGACCCCCACTCTCTTCTGACTTGTAAGGTTTCTGCTGAGAGATATGCTGTTAGTCTGATGGGCTTCTCTTTGTGGGTAACTCAACCTTTTTCTTTGGATGTCCTTAACACTTTTTCCTTCATTTCCACCTTAGTAAATCAGATAATTATGTGTCTTAGGGTTGCTCTTCTCAAGGAGTATCTTTGTGGTGTTCTCTGTATTTCCTGATTTTGAATGTTGGCCTGCCTTGCTAGGTTAAGGAAGTTGTCCTGAATAATATCCTGAAGAGTGTTTTGTAACTTGGTTCAATTCTCCCTGTCACTTTCCAGTACACCTATCAAACATAGATTTGGTCTTTTCACATAGTCCCATATTTCTTGGAGGCTTTTTTCATTTCTTTTTATACTTTTTTCTCTAACCTTGTCTTCTCACTTTATTTCATTAATTTGATCTTCAGTCACTCATATCCTTTCTTCCACTTGATTGAATTGGCTATTGAAGCTTGTGCATGCATCACGAAGCTCTTGTGCTGTGGTTTTCAGCTCCATCAGGTCATTTAAGATCTTCTCTACACTGTTTATTTTAGTTAGCCATTCGTCTAACCTTTTTTCAGGTTTTTAGTTTCCTTGCAATGGGTTGGAACATACTTCTTTAGCTTGGAGATGTTTGTTATTACTGACCTTCTGAAGACTACTTCTGTCAACTCTTCAAACTCATTCTCCCTCCAGTTTTGTTCCCTTGCTGTTGAGGAGCTGCAGTCCTTTGGAAGAAAATAGATGCTCTGTTTTTTTGGAATTTCAGCTTTTCTGCTCTGGTTTCTCCCCATCTTTGTGGTTTTATCTACCTTTGGTCTTTGATGTTGGTGTCCTACAGATGCAGTTTTGGTGTGGACGTCCTCTTTTTTGATGTTGGTGTTATTCCTTTCTGTTTGTTAGTTTTCCTTCTAACAGTCAAACCCCTCAGCTGCAGGTCTGTTGGAGTTTGCTAGAGGTCCACTCCAGACTCTTTTTGACTGGGTATCACCAGTGGAGGCTGCAGAACAGCATATATTGCTCCCTGATCTTTCCTCTGGAAGCTTTGTCCCAGCGGAGCACCCGCCTGTTTGAGGTGTCAGTCGGCCCCTACTGGGAGGTGTTTCCCAGTCAGGCTACATGGGGGTCAGGGACTCACTTGAGTAGGCAGTCTGTCCGTTCTCAGAGCTCGAATCCCATGCTAAGTGAACCTCTGGTCTCTTCAGAGCTGTTAGATAGGGATGTTTAAGTCTACAGAAGCTGTCTGCTGCCTGTTGTTCAGATATGCCCTGCCTCCAGAGGCTGAATGTATAAAGGCACTAGGCCTTGCTGAGCTGCAGTGGGCTCCACCCAGTTCGTGCTTCCTGGCCTCTTTGTTTACACTGTGAGCTACTCAAGCCTCAGCAATGGTAGATGACCCTCCCCTTGTCAATCTGCAGCATTGCAGGTCAATCTCAGACTGCTGTGCTAGCAGTGAGCAAGGCTCTGTGGGCGTGGTACCCACTGAGTCAGGCATGGGAGGGTATCTCCTAGTCTTCTGGTTCCTAGGACTATGGAAAAAGTGTAGTATTTGGTTTGGAGTGTACCATATCTCTAGGTACAGTCTGTCATGGCTTCCCTTGGCTAGGAAAGGGAAATCCCCTTACCCCTAGCACTTCCCGGGTGAGGTGATGCCCACCCTGCTTCAGCTCACCCTCCATGGGCTATACCCACTATCCAAACAGTCCCAATGAGATAAACCAGGTACCTCAGTTGGAAATGCAGAAATCACCCCTCTTCTGCATCGATCTCGCCGGGAGCTGCAGACTGGAGCTGTTCCTATTCAGTAATCTTGGAAGTGACCCCTTCTCATAATTCTTGATCCAGCTTAAATGTTACTCTTCTGTGAGACTATTCCTAAATATCCTAACATTCTGATCTTTATTAACACCTTTTTCATTTATATGTTTATGTACCTGTTCTGTGAAAGGGCTGTTTATGCAAAGTTGCCCCCAAGTGCCAAAGGAACAGATAAACAAAGAAAGAGGCAGAGAAATCCAGTTTGTCAGTAAGGGTGTTTCATTGGAAGATCTTACAGATAGAAGCATGGTCTTCAGCATCTGCAAGACAGGTCAGTCTCTGGTACTGTTACTCCTTAGGCCCAGGGCTTATATGCCATAGTGCAAAGGTGTACATGTTCCAGCAAGACAATTAAAGGGAGCCCTGCAGAACAGGCAAGAATGCTATATTCATCATAACATTTGTATGGTAACATTAAGGTTCACATGTTCTTATACTAAGAACAGTAAATAAAGCAGGAATTAAGAGGCATTCATGGTACTGGGGCTAACCAGAAGTCAACATGGCAGATTAGCATCCAAGATGGAGTCACTTTTGTCTTTATAATATCTGTCTCACACTAGATTCTAAGAATAGGGAACTTGTCTTATTTTATTCTTGAATGGCTGGGCCTTATTCAGTGATTCATTGCTCAATAAATGTCTTGAATTAATAAAATACTTACTGAATGTTAAGTTACATTTTCTCAGCTTTTTGAGAAGTCAACAATTATTCTAACCAACTTTAGTGCTAAATCAAAGATGTTTACACATTTCAGTGTGTTTTGGCAGGGTCAGGGCCTGACATCTGCTGCAGGTGGCACAGACATCAGTGTTGTCTTTTGCTGTCACTCACCTTCTGTGTGTTGCTTTAGCTTCCAAAGCTTTACTCTTTTTATCTGAAAGTGGCTATTGCCATGTTCACTGGTTTGTTAAAAATTTTAGATGTACTAACGTTTTTTAAGCAGATCTTTCACTTCTAAAAAGTTGGCAAATAAAAATTAAATATATTTATGGTGTACAACATGATGTGTTGATATACATTGATATATAGTGGAATGGCTAAATCAATCTAATTAGCATATATATTACCTCATTTGTTTTAAACTATCTTCAAGTATATACATCTTATAGTTATTTAGATGTTTAAACAAAAAGATAAAAAGGGACAGAAGTTAAGGGCAGACAACCTGTCTTCTGCTGATATACAGAATTTTTCTTTTTCTAGATTTTCCACTTAAAAAATATTTCAGTAGGTTTTTTGGAGAACAGGTGGAGCTTGGTTACATAAATAAGTTCTTCAGTGATGATTCCTGAGATTTTGGTGCATCCATCACCCAAGCAGTGTACACTGTACCCAGTGTGTAGTGTTTTATTCTTCATCCTCCTCACACCCTTTCTCCTGAGTCCTCATTGCCCATTATATCATTTTTATGCCTTTGCATCCTCATAGCTCAGCTCCCACTTATGAGTGAGAACCTAAGATGTCTAGTTTTTCTATTCCTGAGTTACTTCACTTAGAATGATGTTTTTCAATTCCATCCATATATATATATATATATGTGAATATATATATATATGAATACTACTATATATATGAATATATATAGTATATATATATTCTTCTTCCACATGTGGTGTGCCAGTTATCCCAGCACCATTTGTTGAATATGGTGTCCTTTTCCCACTTTATGTTTTTGTTTGCTTTGTTGAAGATCAGGTGACTGTAAGTATTTGAGTTTATCTCTGGGTTCCCTATTCTGTTCCACTGGTCTATATGCCTGTTTTTATACCAATACCATGCTGTTTTGGTGACTATGGCCTTATAGTTTGAATTCAGGTAACATCATGCCTACAGATTTGTTCTTTTTCATTATATAATGTTCCTCTTTGTTTTGCTTTGCTTAGTCTTGCTTTGGCTATGCAGGCTCTTTTTTGGTTCCATATGAGTTTTAAGACTTTTTTTTAGTTCTGTGAAGAATGATGGTGGTATTTTTATAGGAATTGCATTGAATTCATAGATTGCTTTTGGCAGTATGGTCATTTTCATGATATTGATTCTAGCCATCCTTGAGCATGGGATGTATTTCCATCTGTTTGTGACATATATTCTTTCAGCAATGTTTTGTAGTTTTCCTTGTAGATGTCTTTCACCTCCTTGCTTAAGTATATTCCTAAGTATTTTATTTTCTTTGCAGGCATTGTAAAACGGGTTGAGTTCTTGATTTGATTTTCAGCTTGGTCATTGTTGGTGTATAGCAGAGCCACTGATTTGTGTACATTAATTTTGTTTTCTGAAACTTTGCTAAATTTATTTACCAGTTCTAGGAGCTTTCTGGAGGAGTTTTTAGGGTTTTCTAGGTACATAATCACATCATCAGTAAACACAGAGTTTGACTTTCTCATTACCAATTTGGATGCCCTTTATTTCTTTCTCTTGTCTCATTGCTCTGGCTAGGGCTTCTAGTACTGTATTGAGTAGAAATGGTGAAAGTGGGCATCATTGTTTTGGTTCAGTTCTCAGCAGGGATGTTTTCAGGTTTTCCCCAATCAGTATATTATTGGCTGTGGGTTTGTCATAGATGGCTTTTATTACCTAAGGTGTGTCCCTTCTATGCTGATTTTACTGAGAATTGTAATCATAAAGAGATGCTGGATTTGGTCAAATGCTTTTTCTGTATCTATTAAGATGATCATCTGATTTTTGTTTTTAGTTCTGTTTATGTGGTGTATCACATTTATTGACTTGTGGATGTTAAACCATCCCTGCATCTCTGGTATGAAACCCACTTGATCATGGTGTATGATATTTTTGATAAGCTGTTGGATTCTGTTAGCTAGTATTTTGTTGAGGATTTCTGCATTTATGTTCATCAGATATATTGGTCTGTAGTTTTCTTTTTTGGTTATGTCCTTTTCTGATTTTGCTGTTAGTGATACTGGCTTCATAGAATGATTTAGGGAGGATTCCCTCCTTCTTTATCTTTTGGAATAGTGTCAGTAGCATTGGTACCAATTCCTTGAATGTCTGATATAATTCAGCTGTGAGTCCATCTGGTCCTGGACTTTTTGTTGTTGTTGGCAACTTTTAAATTACCATTTTAATCTTGCTGCTTGTTATTGGCCTGTTCAGAGCTTCTATTTCTTCCTGGTTTAATCTAGGAGGAATTTGTATACTTCCAGGAATTTATCCATGTCCTCTAGCTTTTCTAGTTTATGCATGTAAATGTGTTCATAATAGCTTTGAGTGATCTTTTGTATTTCTGTGGTATCCATTGCAATATCTCCTGTTTTCTCTCTAATTGAACTTATGTGGATCTTCTCTTTTCTTTTCTTGGTTAATCTTGCTAATGGTCTATCACTTTTATTTATCTTTTCAAAGAACCAGCTTTTTGTTTCATTTATCTTTTGCAGTTTTTTGTTTCAATTTCATTTAGTTCTGCTCTGATCTTGGTTATTTATTTTCTTCTTCTGGGTGTGGGTTTGATTTGTTCTTGTTTCTCTAGTTTCTTGAGATGTGACCTTAGATTGTCTATTTGGGCTCTTTCAGACATTTTGATGTAGGCATTTAATGCTGTGAACTTTCCTCTTAGCACTGCTTTTGTTATATCCCAGAGGTTTTGATAGGTTTTGTTACTATTATTGTTTAGTACAAAGAATTTTAAAATTTCCATCTTGATTTCATTTTTGACCCAAGGATTGTTCAGGAGCATACTATTTAATTTTTATGTATTTGCGTGATTTTGAGGATTCCTTTTGGTGTTTATTTTCAGTATTTTTCCACTGTAGTCTGAAAGAGTACTTGCTGCAATTTAGATTTTCTTAAATTTGTTGAGACTTGTTCTGCAGTTGTTGGGTAGAATGTTCTGTAAATATCTGTTAAGTCTGTTTGTTCCAGGGTATAATTTAAGTCCACTCTTTCTTTGTTGACTTTCTCTCTTGATAGCCTGTCTTGTGCTGTCAGTGGAATAATGAAGTCCCCACTATTATTGTGTTGCTGTCTGTCTTATTTCTTAGGTCTAGTAGTAAATGTATTATAAATTTGGGAGTGCCAGTGTTAGGTGCATATGTATTTAGAATTATAATATTTTCCTGTTGGACTAGTCCTTTTCTCATTATATAATGTCTCTCCTTTTTTTTTTTTTAAATCTGCTCTTGCTTTAAAGTGTGTTTTGTCTGATATAAGAATAGCTACTTCTGCTCCCTTTTGGTGTTCATTTGCATGGAATATCTTTTTCCACCCCTTTACCTTAAGTTTATGTGAACCTTATGTGTCAGGTGAGTTTCTTGAAGACAGCAGATACTTGGTTGGTGAGTTCTTATTATTCTGCCATTTTGTGTCTTTTAAATGGAGCATTTAGGTCATTTACATTCAACGTTTGTATTGGGATGTGAGGTACTATTCTATTCATCATACTATTTGTTGTCTGAGTACTGTTTTCATTATGTTATTGCTTTATAGGTCCTGTGAGATTTACACCTTAAGGAGATTCTATTTTGGTGTATTTCAAGGGTTTGTTTCAAGATTTAGAGCCCCTTTTAGTAATTCTTATAGTGCTGGCTTGGTAGTGGTGAATTCTCTCAGCATTGTTTGTCTGAAAAAGACTGTATCTTTCCTTCATTTATGAAGCTTAGTTTCTCTGGATACAAAATCCTTGCCTGTTTATGGAGGCTAAAGATATGACCCCAATTTCTTCTAGATTATGAAGTTTCTGCTGAGAAAACTACTGTTAATCTCATAGGGTTTCCTTTATAGCTTACTTGATGCTTTTGCCTTGTAGCTCTTAAGACTCTTTCCTTTGTCTTGACTTTAGATAACCTGATGACTATGTGCCTATGTGATGCTCTTTTTGCACTTATATTCCTAGGTGTTCTTTTAGCTTCTTGTATTTGAATGTCTAGATCTCTAGCATGACCAGGGAAGTTTTCCTCAGGTATTCCCTCAAATATGTTTTCCCAACTTTTAGATTTCTCTTCTCCCTTGGGAGCATCAATTATTCTTAGGTTTGGTTGTTTAACATAATTCCAAACTTCTTGGAGACTTTGTTCATTTTTTTAAAATTATTTTTTCTTTGTTGTTGTTGGAATGGGTTAATTTGAAAGCCTTGTCTTTCAATCCTCGTCAAGCAATCTTCCCATAACTTCTTGAGTAGCTGGGACTACAGGTGCATGTCACTATGCTTGGCTAGGTTTTATACTTTTTGTAGAGATGGGGTTTCACCATGTTGCCCAGGCTTCCAATCTGTAAGTTGTCTCTTTACCCTGTTAATTGTTTCCTTTGCTGTACAGAAGCTTTTTAGTTTGATGTAATCCCATTTGTCTATTTTTGCTTTTATTGCCTGTGCTTTTGGGTTCATTCTTCTGAAGTTCTTTCTTCTACATGTTCAATTCTATTGCTGAGACTTTTCAGTGCATTTTGTATTTCTCTAAGTGTGTCCTTGATTTTCAGAAGTTGTGATTGTTTTTTATTTATACTATGTATTTCACTGGAGATTTTTCCATTCATATCCTGTATCATTTTTAAAAATTTCTTTTATTTGAACTTCACCTTTCTTTGGTACCTCCTTGATTGGCTTGGTAATTGCCCTTCTTAATTTTTTATATTTTGGCAATTCAGAAACTTCATCTTGGTTTGGATCCATTGCTGGTGAGCTAGTGTGATCTTTTGGGAACATTAGAGAACCTTGTTTTGTAATATTACCAGAAGTGTTTTTTTTTTGGTTTCTTCTTATGGGTAGACTTTGTCAAAAGGAAGATCTGGGACTCAAGGGCTTCTGTTCAGATTCTTTTGTCCCATGGGGGTGCTGCCTTGGTGTGGTGCTGTCCCCTTTCTCCTAGGGATTGGGCTTCCTGAGAGCTGAACTGCAGTGATTGTTATTTCTCCTCTGGATCTAGCCACCCAGCGGAGCTACCAGGCTTCTGGCTGGTACTGGGGAGTGTCTGCAAAGAGTCCTGTGATATGATCTGTCTTCAGATCTCTCAGCTATGGATACCAGCACCTACTCTGGTGCAGTTAGCAGGGGAGTGAAGTGTACTCTGTATGAGCGCTTGGTTGTATCTTTTTTAAGTGCTCTGGTTTCGTGGTGCTTGGCCTCCAGCCAGAAGGTAGTGCTTTCAAGAGCATATCAGCTGTGATTATATAGGGAGGACACAAGCTTTTCCTAGGGTAGCCTTTGGATAAGTATTCAGGTTTCTCAGGCCGTGGGCAGGGCTAAAGAGCTCCCAAAAGATTATGTCCTTTGTATTTGGCTGCCAGGGCAGGTAGAGAAAGACGTCAGGTGGGGACACGTTAGGCATGTCTGAGCTCAGACTCTCCTTCAGAAGGGCTTGCTTTGCTTTGGGGGTGGGGTGTGGTTCCCAGGTCAATGGAATTATGTTCTCAGGGGGATTGTGGCTGTCTCTGCTGTGACACATAGGTCACCAGGGAAATGGGGAAAAGCTAGCAGCCACAGGCCTCAACCAGCTCCCATACCACCTGCAGCCCAAAAGACCAGTTTCACTCCCACTGTGGCCCTCACACCCCCAACAGCACCAAATTTATTTCCAGCAGCCAGTGAGCAGGGCTGAGAACTTGCCACAGGCTGCAAGCCTCCCAGCTAAGAAAGCAAGCAGACTTACAGTTCCTCAGTTGTCCCCTGGATTCTGCTGTGGCATTCCAACTCCTTCAAATTGTCTGTGGATTCTCTCAGTTTTCCTGGTTGTTCCTGTGGTAGTTCTTGGAGAAAAGTTCATAACATGGGTTTCCACATGCTGCTCTGTTCCTCTGAGTAGGAGCTGCGAGTTAGTGAGTTAGTCCTGCCTCCTTCTTATCTGCCATTTTTTCCCCTCTAGATATTCCACTTTTAAAGATAAAGATTTTATACCTATCATTTTAGAGTTATTGACTCATAGTAATATGTCCCTCTTCAAATATTACTGGCTTGACAGAAAGTAAGAGGATGCCCTTTTGCACATGGTGGTCAGAAATTAGCTGATACTCATTGATCAATTATTGAAGTCATAAACAAAATATTTGACTTACTGACAGCTACGTTAGTTGTATTATTCGCCATCCACAGCTGCTAGACATAGACTGGTCATTTGTCAGCTGACATGACTAGGATCCATACTGTGGCCCTTCCTTGAACTTACCTTTGAAAATGTTACACATTGAGTGTAATTAAATTGAGAACTCCCTAGTAAGGCTTGTATTTAACTAGTAAAATGAACACTGATTTTTTGGAAAAATTGAGAACTCCCTTTAGTCTAAAAGTATTACCTGCTTTTCATACAAGTTAATAGTCTTGAGGTAGAATGGACTAAATAGCCTCTTATACTTTACTGGAACAACTGCTTGAAATTAAGACAATGAAATGTTATAAAAACATCGTAGAGTATAATTTGCAATAATTTATGTACACTGGAATGTTCTTCACAAAGATAAAATATATTTCATTAAGAAAGGATATTCTGGTGGCTAACACCTGTAATCCCAGCACTTTGGGAGGCTGAGGCAGGTGGATCACCTGAGGTCAGCAGTTTGAGACCAGCCTGACCAACATGGTGAAACCCTGTCTCTAGTAAAAATGCAAAAATTATGTGAGTGTGGTGTTGTGCACCTGTAATCCACGCTACTAGGGAGGCTGAGGCAGAAGAATCACTTGAACCCAGGAGCTGCAGTGAGCCAAGAGCACACCATTGCACTCCAGCCTGGGTGACAAGAGCAAAACTCCATCTAAAAAAAAAAAAAAAAGATATTCTTTATTTTAACTTTTTTTTGGTTGCCTTCCTATTGTCTTACCCTCTCTTTTTCTTTCCTATTTTACTTCTTTTCTCCCTTCCTTTTATTTCTTTTTCACTATCATTTATTAAACATCTTCTCTGTGGCAGGCGCAGCTACAAACAGAAATCAAAAGATAAGCTCCTTTCTTTTAAAGGCTATACAATAATTATTTAATGAAGAGAAAATACAATGGGGTTTCTGATTGAACAAGATCCTCACATTTCATCTAATACAGTCAGTCTTGGCAAGAGTATAACCAAGTGGAAACAGGATTACTATGATACAAAACTTGCACTACAGCACGCTGTACACACCATTCATGCAGGAGCTAATTTGAGACCCTATAGCATAATCTATGTTAATAATTATCGTACAAAAATCTATTTGTCATGTACCTATGTGCAAGGAACTGTACTTTACATATATTATCTTATTTAGTATTTATAATGGCCCTATGAATTCATCCTATTTTACAGTCGAAAAAAGAACACAGAAAAAAATATCAGAAAAGCACATCAGAAGTCAATGTGATGAGATGGGAATGTTGTCTCTGGAGGTAGGGTGTCGACATTCAAATCCTAGTTCTGTCACTTATTAATTGTGAACCTTTGATCAAGTGATTTTATCTTACCAAACATCAGTTTTCTCATCTTTAAAGTGAATCAATAATAATACCTACATAGAGAGTTATTCTAAGGGTTAAATCAGTTAACATATGAAAGTGGTTAGAATAATAGGTGGTATGTAGATATTATTATTACAAGCCTGAAATAACACAGCTAGAAAGTGTTAGAATCGGATTTTTTCGATTTCAAAGTCTGTGATTCTTTCACAATTTCATATTTCCTCCAAGACATATTCAAGTCTGTGGATCACAGAATTTTAAAAATGAAATTTCAGTAACCACTTAAATCTCTGTTTTTTTTTTTCTTAAAGAAAACACATGTACAAATGATTTTTCAGTGAAAAGACTCATTCTCTTCGAGGATGAACTCTGACATCTCAGAGAGTCGTCAGCTAATCGTGGGGTAATGTCAGTTTTCAGGGAGTGTGGGGTGGAGTAAAGGGAAATTTTTATTTTAGAGTGGATTGTTTATTTTGTCTCTTCTGCAACAGGATTTAACAATTCACCAGTTCTTAAGATCATCTTGAAAAGTTCAGTTCTGTCTCCCCAGCTGTTCAGAGCACCTGTTGTTTCTATTACTCTCTTTCTTTCTTGCATCATTCAAAAATCCCTTCTGGCCTCAGGGGAGGAAAAATAGCTTTTAAATTAATCAGTTTCACAGCCTTAGCATAGCTTGCCTAAGTGGGATTTTTAGGAATAAAGATATGGAGTGTACTGATGTGAACAGGCTAAAATACTTATTTATTTCTTAAATCTTGGCTGGATATTGCATAAGACATCTGATCCCCTTTGAATTTCTGATGTTTATCATTAGATTGGAATTTCCCCACTTACAGGCTTGCTCTACAAATAATTCATTTGTGTTTTCTGATTCTAGTTTCTATTTATTCATCCTTATACAGAGTTTTATAAAACTTGGGAAGAAATAACTTCCCTACTCCTTGGAAAACAAAACAAACAAACAAATAAACAAACAAACAAACAAACAAAAAACCTATCAGCTGCTCCTTCCACCCTTCCACGAAGAGCTGACTGTGGAGCACAGTGGTATATGCTTTGACCTGGACTACAGCCCTTATCTCCTCATTTCCTATTCAAGCACATTTCTTCCATAAAATAACCGTATCAGGCTCTGCTGCTAAAATATTATTTGAGAGCCACTGACTCAGATACATTGATTTTTTTTATAGTCCTTGTATAAGGTAGATAATTTTGTACTAATTATTGAGTCAGAAGGCTAAAGAGTTGTGGAAGCATAACATATTTGCTGACCTCAAAGAATTAGTTGTCATTAAGCCACTGTAAGTAGGAGGCAGGGCACAGAGGGAAAAAGTATAAACACGAAGAAAATCCCCATGTACTGAGCTCCCACTATGAGGTAAGAATGTAATTTTATTTTTTTAACATTTAATCCTGATGAGAATGCAATTACCTAAATATTATAATCTTCAATTTACAAATAAGGAAATTGAGATTAAGATTTAATAACTCGGCCAGGTGTGGTGGCTCACGCCTGTAATCCCAGCACTTTTGGAGGCCAAGGTGAGTGGATCACTCAGGGTCAGGGGTGGGTTTGAGACCAGCCTGGTCAGCATGGTGAAGGCCCGTTTCTACTAAAAATACAAAACTTAGCCCAGCATGGTGGCACATACTTGTAGTCCCAGCTGGGAGGTTAAGGCAGAAGAATCACTTCAACCTGGGAGGTGGAGGTTGCAGTGAGCCAAGATCATGTAACTGCATTCCAGCCTGAGAAACAGAGTGAGACTCTGTCTCAAACAAACAAACAAATAAACAAAAAAATTTAGTAACTTACCTCAGCTCAATTTATAAATGGGAAAGATAACACTTCAACCAAGGTGAGTGTGACTCTAAAGCATGTGCTCAAGATAAGTAACTAGCTTTTTGATATGAGTTCCAATTAATAGTTCAATCAACCATCTTTGAAGACATACTAAGTGCAAAGATTGTTTTCAAATGTCCCTTGCATTTCCATATGAATTTTAGAATTAGCTTCCTAATTTCTAGGAAACAAAGATGCCACCAAAGGTGAACCAATGTCAAATCTCAGACCTTCCACTTCTTATTGGACCTTGAATAAGTAATTTTATCCTCTCAAATCCTCAATTTATTCACCTGTAAGAGAATAATACCTTCCTTCCAGGGCTCTTGTGAGGATTAGAACTGATGTACCTGGCACATGTTGAACTTTTCATATGTATTGTACGACTTGCTGTTCAGTTGGGGGAAAGGAGACAAGTGCACATAAAACTCAATAAAAAGTATCCTAGGAAAGATAAGAGAGTATTAACTAGGAGACAGTTTACTTCCAGTCAGAGCCTGATTTTGAAGGAGGAGAATCAGAAAAAGCGATGGCATTTCAAACATTGATGAGTAGGTATATTTCAGATGTTTCTGTAGGGGAGAAGGACACTCCAAATAGGAGAACATTTAAGAAAGCCTGAGGGGTTTTCAAGCCACAGAAAGGATCTAACTTGGCAGAAGTGTGGGAAGCCTGTAGGGAAGTTATTAATATAAGCTGTAAAATTGGAAGGATTGGCTAACTAGATTGTGGATGAAAAGATATGACTTTATCAGGAAGAAGGAAGCAATTTCTAGCATTCAACTATTCTTTTTCTGAAAATCATTGTTACTATTAAAATTTTAAAGGCTATATTTTATTTGGCATATTGAAAGAGGATATGCAGGATAGTTGATTTTAGAAAACTGAGCGCTCTACTTACCATGTGCTAATATTTGCAAAACTCCTTTTAAATATTAGTAAGGAGCCATTTTGATGTGGAACTCCTTTTAGGCAAATGTTGCAAAGTGGTTGGGCTGGGCCTATTTTTCTTCTAACTAGTAGCTTTATTGAGATATAATTCATATACCATAATATTTATCCTTTAAAGTACACAATTCAGTGTTTTGTTAGTAAGTTTACAAAGTTATGCAGTTATAGCTGTGTAATTCCAGAACATTTTTATCACCCCCGAGGATCCTCAGACCCATTAGTAGTTACTCCTCACATCCCCTATCCTCAGCACCTAGACTACTAATCTGCTTTCTGTACATTTGCCTTTTCTGGATTTTGAATAAATGAAATCATACAACATGTAGCCTTTTATGACTGGCTTCTCTAACTTAAAGTTTTCAAGGTCATCCATGTTTTAGTAGACATTAGTACTTAATTCTGTTTTATTGCTGAATAATATACCATTGTATGGATATACTATATATTATTTATCTGCTCATCAGTTGATGAACGTTTGGTTTGTTCCTGCTGTTTGACTATTATGAGTAATACTGCCATGAGCATTTGCATACAGATTCTTGTGTGGATGTGTTTTCAGCTCTCTTGGGTCTATACTGAGGAGCAGAATTGCTGGTTTATATGGTAACTTTATATTTAGCTTTTTGAGGAACTGATGAGTTTTTCCAAAGTGGCTGCATGATTTTACATTTCTACCAGCAATGTGTTACAACTTCTGCATATCTTAACCAACACTTATTATTTGTCATTTTTATTGTAGCCACAGTATTCTCATGTGAAGTGCTATCTTGTCGTGGTTTTGATTTATATTTCCCTAATGACTAATGATGTTGAACATTTTTTCATGTGCTTATTGGCTATTTGTACATTTGCTCTGGAGAATTGTCTGTTCAAATCTCTGCCCATTTAAAAAATTGAGTTGTCTTTCTGTTGTTGGGTTGTAATAGTTCTTTATATATCTCAATAATAAACCCTTACCAAAAATGATTTACAAATATTATTTTCATCTGTGGGTTGCCGTTTGATTTTATTCATAGTTTCATTTGGAACACAAATTTTTATGAAGTCTGTATTTTTTGGTTTATGCTTTTGATGTCGTATCTAAGAAATAGTTGACTCACCTAAGGTCATGAGGTTTATACTTAATATTATTTTCTAAGAGTTTTATAGTTTTAGCTCTTAAATTTGGGTATTTAGTCCATTTTGTGTTAATTTTTGCATACAGTATGAGATAAAGGTTCAAATTAATTCATTTGCATATTAATTTTCAATTGTCCCCAAACCATTTGTTGAAAAGATTATTCGTTCACATTGAATTGTCTTGGAACCATTGTTGAAAATCTGCTGACCATAAATATAAGAGTTTACTTCTGGACTCTGAATTCTGCTCCGTTAATCTGTGTGACTTTTATTATGTCAGTATCATGCTGTCTTGATTACTGAAGTAAGTTTTGAAATAGGGAAGTGTGAGTTCTCCAACTTTGTTCATCTTTTTCAAGATTGTTTTGGTTATTATGGATCCTATGCATTTCCATATGAATTTTAGGATCAGCTTGTCAATGTCTAGAAAAAAGTCATCTGATATTTTTTTTTTCAGGGTGTTATGGCCATAGACTCAGCTGGGATTTTGATAAAGGTCATGTGGAATCTGTAAATCAGTTAGGGAGTATTGCCATCTTAACAATATTGCCTTCTAATTCATGAATATGGAATGTCTATATCTTTACTGTATTCCAACATTCTGTAGTTTTTAGTGTGCAAGCTTTGCTCTTCCTTTGTTAAACTTATTAATAATTTTTTTTAAAAAATTACAAATGGAACTGTCTTCTAAATTTTATTTTTGGACTGTTCATTGCTAGTATATAAAATACAATTAATGTTTGTGTATTAGTCTTGTATCCTACAACCTTGTTGAACTCATTTATTAGTTCCAATAGTTTCTTTTTTATGTGTGAATTCCTTAAGATTTTCTATATATGAGATCATGTCACCTATAACTAGAGATAATTTTATTTCTTCCTTTTCAGTCTGGATGACTTGGATTTCTTTTTCTTGCCTAAATGCCCTGGCTAAAACCTCCAGTCTAATTTTGGAAAGAAATGAAGAGCGCAGCCGTTCTTTTCTTGTTCCTGATCTTAGGGGAAAACCTTTCAGTATTTCACCATTAAGTATGATGTTAGCTGTGAGTTTTTCATAGATACCCTTTATTCATGTTGAGGAGGCTGGATCTGTTATATAGATTGATTCATTTGAACCTACCAATTCTTTTAAACATTGAACTAACATACAAATATTAGGAAACTTCACACAAAAATCTGAATTTCTGGCTTCACTTGAAAAACCAGAAAGTCTAATAACAATGCTTGGCTCAAATTTGTACATGGCAATGGTTGCTGCATACTTTAAGTGCATGGCTGTGCTCTCTTCATTAGACTACGGTCGCTAGCACTCCTGATGGTATCTCTTATACTGAAGCAGAGTATAAGTTGCCTGCATTTGCATTCAACATTCCTTTTCTTATAGTAGAGAGTTATTCATTTTTACCTAAGTTTTTCTGGGAAATAGAAGATAAACCAAAAAGTTCATGTGATTTTTCTGTAACTCCTAGCTGATGCTACTCATTTAAATTTTTCCCTTTGTCTTGTTATAGTTTTGAGTTTGTGGTTGCTGCTTCAGGGGATCTTCTTTGATTAGACACCTGGAGGACTTAAATGTTTAGATCAGTCTAGTAAGATTTCTGGACTCCTATAAGTGGTGTCATTCCTTGGATTATCCTGAATAGCCTCTGTAGAAATAAACTGACCTTCAATGTGCAAATCCAATTTGATGCATAGTTAACTAGTTATGATGTTTCTCTGATTCTCTGTCACTCCTCCATGTTCACTTTTTTTTATTGTTGTTGTTGAGATGCAGTTTCGCTCTTGTGGCCCTGGCTGCAGTGCAATCGTGCGATCTTGACTCACCACAACCTCTGCCTCCTGGGTTCAAGCAATTCTCCTGCCTCAGCCTCCTGAGTAGCTGGGACTGCAGGCATGTGCCACCACGCCCTGTAAATTTTTGTATTTTTAGTAGAGACAGGGTTTCTCCATGTTGGTTAGGCTGGTCTCAAACTCCCAACCTCCAGGTGATCCTCCTGCCTCGGCCTCCCAAGGTGCTGTAATTACAGGCATGAGCCACTGCGCCCGGCCCATGTTCACTTTTAAGTATTCTTTTATTCAATATAGTTGACCAGAATTTACCTTAATGAAATGAAATGATATGGAATGCATTTTGATGCAGAGATATCTGAAAAGAGAATATTGAGGGAGAATTTCAATGCAGAAGCATTGTTGTATAGCACTGGAATAAACACTATATATATTGTAAACTTTTTCACAAAGGAGCATGTCTTACATATTTGTATCTCTAGAGTCTAGCACAGCTAGGTTCAGTAGCTATGTGTCAAATGAATGTTAGCTGTTGGTGATATTTAGGTGAGGAGTTCTTATGTGTGGAAAAACTTTGCGGGCAATATTTTGTGGAAAATCAAACGTAGTGCTTTTATATTTTCTTTATACAGATAGTCACAGGAAATAATGTTCATCTTTTATGTAATCTCAAATATTTGTAAGTGATAAGCCTTGTAAATAAGAAAACTTGATATTTTGTGGCATATAAAAAAAGAGAAACAGCTAGTGAATTTTTGGAATTGAAATTATTTTCTGTGAGTAAAAACTACTACCATCATTTAGCATTTTAGGGAGTTAGGTGAAGATAACTCCTTCATATCTTACATGATATTGTAGAGAAAAACAGCAGCCAGAAGTGTCTTTGGAATCTCTGTAATATCATTGCTAATCCACTGGCTCTAGGCTTTTGGTTGTGGAAGAGCCTGGATTAGATAGTGTTTATTAATTTCCTGGAAGTAACATACCCTGATTATAATAGTTGACTTTATAACATTAATGTTTCATTTTTAGTGGTACCCAAATGACTTTGACATTTTTGTTATATCCCAGAGTGCACATCCTCCAGCTCAAAGAAGAGAATTGTTTTGGGTAGTCTTAATATATTCAATGTAGCAACCAGTGTGAAAACAAATTATCGTTCCACTCTTAAGCCAATCTGCTTTTTCTGAGGAACATGTAGGGAGATACAGCATTCCTGTACTAGGAGATGATTTTTAAAAATACTTTTCTTCTTGGTGACTTTCATGTCACATGCTACATATGTTTGAAAGGATCTTATTTAAACCTAAAGACAGGATTAAAAGTCAGCTGTTAGGAAGGAGTGTCTGTGGTTGTATGTTTGATGAGGTGGTATGAGCAAGGGACAGAGCTAGGGAGTCTACCAACGACTAGCAGACATTTATGTGTAAAAGTCTAAGTTCATCCCATTCTTCTCAGCATTTTCATGGAGTCCAAGGAAGTTCTTGTTCATTGTAAGTTAATTTACTCTTCTGTTGACCTACTTACGGTGAATGAAGCATGACCGGTGACTTGAAATATTTCCTCAATGATTTGCTCACAAATATTGAATTCTGAAGTTATGTATTATTTGCTTGTTATTCCTACATTTATGATTATAAAATAAGCAATTTAAGTGCTGGTAAAGGGGATGCAAAATTAGAGCTAGTAACTTGAAGTGGTACTTAGAAATTATATGTGTATTTTTCCTGTCAGAATACCTAAAGTATAATTTTAATAGTAAGTACATGGAAAGATGTATTCAAACTTTTGTTATGTATGACATCTTGTAAGTATTGAGAATAAACTTGTAATTTGGTTTGCCATTTTGGTGTGGTTTTAGTACTAAACTGCAAAATATTTTAATGGCATGTATTAAATATTGATCTGCCTACAAAGGAATTTAGGAGGTGTTGTCTATTTTATTTCCTAAGTGGTGATTTAATGTAAAATAGCTGAAGTAGTATTTTTCTTGTATAAAAATGAGCTAGTATTTTGAAAAGATAGTTCATTTTTTTCTTCTTGCACACACAGATCTATATGTATATATGTATATATATGTTTAATAGCTAAGGATGATTATAAGTTTAATGGTTGTAATTAAATCAAGTGCTATATACCAAGTCTTATCTAATTTGGTAACTAGGAAATGGGTATGATCATTTTCATTTTACATATGAGGAAACTGAAGGTCAAAACAGTTAAAGTCTCCCAGCTTGTAAGTGATGAAATTAGGATTTATATCTATGTATATTTGTATTTATCTCTGTGCTTGACAATCTGACCTCAAAGCTGATGCTCTTAGCATTATGAGACTGCATTTCATGAATAATCACAAAAAAATTCACAGTAGTATTGCTAGTCCCTGTCAACTAGAGGAACGGAAATATGTTCAAGACTTGAAAATTATTTCTCCAATTTCTATATGAATTGTTTAGAATTGTCACTGAACTCCTTTCGGAGGAAGAGAAAAAAGACAATATTTTCCATGAAGTTTCTGTTAATCACATTGATTCTGCTTTCTTTTACAGTGGCTCAGTGAAGTGTCATGTATTAATCTACATTCCAGAAAAATGTCCCATGAAGAAAATATGTGGGAACAGCTGGTCATAGCAGCTGTAGGTAGTGACTGGAAATTCAGTCTCTATTTCTTTCTGTACATGTCTCCTTATAACTGATAAAAGGAGGAATTGAAATATATATACTTGTGTATATATGTGTGTGTGTGTGTATATGAGTATACACACACACACACACACACAAATTGCACTTAGCAAAGAAACAGAGCCACCATGGTATTGTTATTCAAGTTCTGTCTCAGAATCATAGAATATAAATGCCAGAAAGTCTTAATGTGGGGCTTGAGTCCAATTATTAAGGAAACCAATGAGCAAACTTGAATGAATTAGCTCTCAGAAAGTAAGGAACAATGTCTTTTTTAACCTCTATATCCCTAGAGTATATACAACAGAGTCATATATAAAGCTTTATAAATATTTGTTGATTCATGGGTTGATTGTTTTATTTAACAGGGCTGGTTAGTAGCTGAAGTTATAATCTGAATTTTTAGACATTCAAGCCCAGTGCTTTTCTTACCATACTGTGCTGCTTGCTCCCATTCCCATCTCAAAACAATTGCTGCCTCCTTTTGAAAGGAGGAAACTAAAGCTCTCATAACTTGCCCAAGTTCACACAGGTAGGTTGACTGAGGTCTTAAAACCTGGTATGCTTGATGCCAAAGTCTATGTTCTTAGATGCCTTGCTAAGCTGTTGCTTCCTAGGATTAGAACTTCCATTATGTCTTACAGATTTAATTTGTACTTGCATTAATATTTTAAAGCCATCTTCAAAAAGAGCATGCAATCTCACTTTTTGACAGATGGTAGAGTTGAATTGTTAAGAATCAGGATTCTATAGCCAGACAGAGTTTATATCCTACCTCTATCACTTTCATGACCTTGGTATGTTTCTCTGTGGCTTAAGATTCATTATCCATAAAGGGTGGTAATAATAATAACTATCTCATCGAGTTATTTGAGAATTAAGTATGAGGTGCTTAGAAGAGTGCCTGACATATAGGAAGCCACACATGTGTTATTATTTTCTTGGGTATTCTTTCCCACTGGAAAAAATGTATCTTATATCCAGTATAGCTTAATCCTGTTTTCCTCTCCTGTTCTATCCTCTGGGAATGCAAAGACTAGTAGTGGGGTATCACTCTCACTATCATACCACAGTCTGTTTACTTATCATGATGAAGTTGGTTTTCACCCCTTTCTAACAGTTGGTTTCCTAATCTTTAAACAAAGATCTGATTTTTCCAATACTTATGCTTGAAATACTGTAAGGGATTTTCTGTACTTACAGTAGGGAATAACATTAGCATTTAGAGGATAAGAACATTTATTTTCACATGGTTTACAAAGGACAACCAAGTTTATTTTAGCAGAAATGAGTAGTCTTTTTAAAAAAGTTTTTACTATACTGAAGGAACATCTGCTCTCTTGCCCAGATTAAGATAACTCTTATAGAGTGATATAGTAAATGAGCACTAAACAAAGGAATAAAAAAACTTGGGTTCAGGCCACTTGACATTTACCAGTTGTGAGACCATGAGTAGGAGAATCCTCTTACCCTCTTTCAGCTTCAGTTTCTTGACCTTTGAGATTGACATAATAGTGAATTTTATGATTGTCTTATAATGTTTGATTTTAATCAAATGATGTTTTATTTTTTCAAGGCCCAAATTCAGACACTGCTTGCTCAATGAAGTCTTCCCTGACACCTTCAGTTAGATTTCATTTATCCTCCCTCTATATTCCTATAACAATTTGCATCTCTACAATTTCTATTTCTTTGAGTCAAGCAGACCATATCTTCTACTGGATTGTAAACCCTCTGAGGGGATGTATTCATTTTTTGTTTTTCATAGACTGTCTGGTATAGTGCCTTGAGTATGCGCTCCATAACTACTTATTAGATTGAAATAGTGCAATGGTGCTTTGTTAACTGAGAGTATATACAAATGTAAAATATTAATATCTATGTATACTTGGCACTTTTCTTTCTCATTGGCCTTATTTTCTAACATATGGCATCCTATGTTTACTTAGACTTCTCTCTATATCTCTAAATATCTTATCTTGGGGAGAGTCAACCAAGAGCACAATTAAAGTGTTTATTAAGTTTCTGAATGCAAATTGTATTGTCATAACTGCTGTCTAAATCAAATCATCATGGTCTCTGCTTTACAAGAGCACAGTCAGAAATCATTATCAAATGCTTCCATGTGAGTTATGTTGTCCTTATTACTGATCAAATTGAATTAAATAATTAGATCAGTGACTTTTAGACTTGTAGCATAAGTAGGAAATACTTGTGTGGGTATACTTACAAAGGAGTACTGAAAACTATTGAAAGAATAAAACTACATTGATTGATTATATAACAACTTTTGTTGGGAATGATGACTGAAAAGGATAGTTTTTTTTTTTTTTTTTTTTCTGTAGAAACAGGTCTGTCTTATGTTGTCAAGGCTGTTCTCAAACTCCTGGCCTCAAGTGATCCTCCTGCCTCAGCCTCCCAAAGTGCTGGGGTTAGACATGAGCCACCATGCCCAGTTGAAAAAAGAGCAGTTTTAGATTTGGGTGTTTGATCTAGTTCATTAGGCAAGAAATCATCACATCACTTCTTAATTGTGAAAATCTATGTGTATTGAACTTTCAAAAGTTTTCAACATAGTTCCTAGTAGTTATTTAATGCATTTTACTTATTCTCCAATATTCTGCAAGGTCATACAATTTTTCTTCTGTGATATTTGATCAGTTTGGTCAGAAATGAGGATGTTTATATCTGTATCATTACAACCAGAGAAATAATATCTTACTTGTGAATGTAGAAAATGTTCTAGGATACAAAAAAGAAAAGAAAAAAGAAGGAACAAAGGTAAAGAAAAGAAATGAAAAGGAAAAAAGAAGAAGTAAAAAGAAGACCTAGTTGTTTATATTTGTTAACTGGTACTAAACTTTATGTCTTTGTGTGTGTGTGTTTGCTGAATAATTTGAAATTAAATTGCAAGTGTCATAACATTTCAGCCTGAAATGTTTTAGTACATATCTCCTAAGAACAAGGATAGTCTCTGACAGAACCTCAATAACACTATCACATTTTCTGTTTCTTTCTTATTGTAGATATATGATTATTGTTTTTGGTTTTCTTTTCATTTGGAAATGTTTTAAATTTTCTTTAGCCAGCAATAATAGAAGATTCTTTGTAGTTAAGGCGAGGTGCTTGAGTGGTTTCTAGGTTTTGAGTGTCAGTGCCCTCTTTTATTGGTGTAGTAAAGTTTATTTTAAAAATATTTGACCTGGTGCGGTTGCTCATGCCTGTAATACCAGCACTTAGGGAGGCCGAGGTGGGTGGATCACCTGAGGTCAGGAGTTTGAGACCAGCCTGGCCAACCATGGCCAACATGGTGAAACCCCATACAAAATTAGCCAGGTGTGGTTGTAGGACATAAGTATCTTTATAGCTCAGGAGTTCTCAGACTTTTACATTTTGCTTTAAATTGGTGATTAATCACCTTTAGTCTAGAATTGTCTTTACAGCTTTGATCACATTCAATAACATCCATTCAAATCCATGGTTTTCATAATTATTATTTCCCCAAAACCTCTTGCGTGACTGAGATGTCATAACTACCAGTGCATTCCTTCCCTCTCTTTTTTTTCTCCCAGTTTACCACAGGTGAAAGTTTTAGTAATTTCATCATTATAACATGCTAAGAATTATCAGTTTTTACTTACGCCACCAGTGAGGCTCTCATTGGCCACTCAGCCACGAGGTGTTGCTGCTCAAAAACTGTCTGTTTTTTGTTTTTTCTTTTTCATATAATTCCTTGCACAAAGCATCTTAGGTCAGTGGTCCTGAAAAGCAGATTCTGAGATGAAGAATTTGCACATAGAAAGTTTATTAGGAAGTGTGCTCAGGAACAATACTTGTGAGTTAGTGAGAATGTAGGATTGGGCAGAGTGACAAATTAAATGCAAAGTGGCTATCATAATATTCTCCATTGATCCACAGGCGCTCTGAAGCTCAGATATCCTTTCAGAGTTGTCCTAAATTGAGGCAAAGGGGCCAGATCTTATATTGACCAGTCATTATGTTGCAGGACTTTTCCTGAGTTCAGCTAAAGACGGGACTCTTGTCTGCCCCATGGCTATGAAAATTTTGGCTCACAGATGGTTTAAAGGGTGAGTAAAACAGGGTTTTATTGGGTGAAAAGGGAAAACAGGGACTCTCACAAGGCCAGAGTCCCTTTGCTAGATAGAGTGCTTCCTGCCTGCCTCTTGAATCCCAGGTTCCACACAGGAAGAAGAGGGGCCAGGCTACTCCCTGATGCAAATGTCCCGAACTTCCTGAGGCTCCACCCCCGTGGGCAGGTTGGTTGGAGTTTCTCCAAGGACTCTCTCCCATCTGACTGTCTCATTCCTGCCTCTAAAGAAGTACATCTAACTGCTGTTAGATTAAGGATAAAGACGAAGACTGATCTTAAATGCTTCCTGCTGACATGGGGCACTGTTTTGGGAAAACGGCAGTCAGAGCTTCTCTAGAAGCCTAAGGGTTCCTGGTAGAAGGAGCCATCATCAGAGGCTCCAGTTGCGTGACTGGAGTTCGATGGCCTGAATACAAGAACAGACAAACCAGATTATTAGGAAACATGTATCAAAATGAAACGGGGTGGGGGGGTAAGGACAGCTCAAAAATTCCAAGGTCTTTTACCAGTTTGCCTAGGGAGAAGGAAGCCAAAAGCCCAACTGGTTAAAAAAAGCTTTACCCTTTGGTTAGCATGTTGGACTTCTGGGTTCCCTTCCCCTGAGCCCAAACAGAGGTCGACCAGTTTAAGGTTTGGGAAATTAACTCTTTTCAGTTTGGAGGATGCATCTCAGGGGAGTGTCCCGTGGTAAGGAGACACTATAGGTAAGGAGATAATTACCTCTCTGTGAAGAGAAAACTTAGGAGGAGAACAGAAAAAGAAAGCATTTTTTAAAGGAGTCCCAAGGGTTCAGGATGCATTTGAAAGGGGTACAGACTGAAGATGAGTGGCTACCCATCTAGAAAAAGGGCAGCAGGCATCCCTGGTTCCCTTCTCTTCCTAGCAGATACCAGTGGTACTTCAGGGAGAGAGGGAAGAGCGTCCACTTTCCCTCTTCCATCCTTGTATTCCCAAGTTCTGGTGACCTTGGCAGGTGCTGCCGTGAGTGCCAAAGTGGCTTGTACCCATGAAACAGAGAGGGCCTAGAGAATAGGAATTATCTGCTTTCACCTATGTCTCTTTCCCACCTACTGTTAGTAGCCTTGGAATTCCCTAGACCTCATTTATGCCATGGATATTAATGTGGCTTTTATCCATGAAACAAAAAGCTTGGGATTGGCTTAATTGGCAGTAATCAGTCACGCTCACCTGCACTGTGTGTTTTAACATCCAAGTGATGGGTATGCTACTTATTCCCATCACCTGGCAGGATTTGCAGGATAATTACTCAGAACTAGGATACTGATCCAGATTTTTTATATCACCCATGCCTTTTGTTCTTTCGGAGCTACAGCTGGAGATTGCTGCTTGGTTCACAGGAACAAGTAGGATTAGTCTAAAATGTAGACAAAAACTTAAAAACAACTAGTGAGTTTAGAATTTAATGACAAATGTATAAGTTTTGAAACATAATTTCTCTCTCTCCATTTCTCATTTTTGTTAAAAAAACAAATTATGTTAGGACTGAGTGGTTTGCAAAATAGACTTTAGTTTTATACTTGGCCTGATTATTTGCATAAAGTACAGCAAGAATAACTATTTCTACTTAGACCTTTTGGATTGGCTTTGATGGAAGTGTATACCACAAGGAATCACAGATAAGACCTTTTAAAACCAAGCCCAGTGATGGATTTGCATCCTCAAATACCTGTGAGTTGGGTGATCCTCTCCTAAGGTCCCAAGATAAACTTGGAGCTCCTGTCCCTGTTAGAAAGTGACATTCTTTACTGACCACAGGTCAGGAACCCTGCACAGGGACTGCATAAACAAGGGTATGAAACCAGTTTTCCCATGGGGATTTTATTGGCTCTGCGAGTCCAGCTTGACTCCTTAAAAAGAAGCATACCCTTCCAGTCAAAGCCTTGGTAAAATTACTTTCTCTAATTGTGTCCTGTTGCAAAAGAATAATGTGTTCTTATTGCACTGATGCACATAACTATATTTTCATAAGAATACTCACAGTTTCCCAATTCTAGAGGAACCAGGCAGAGACAAACAAACATACTTCAAATTTGGTTCACGGGAGTATACCTTACTCAATTATTAAAGGCTCTAAATAGTCCTAAATAAGTTTCCTTAACTCCGAAAAACAAAACATGGATTAGCAATATTCCAAGCAAAAGTCAAAAAGGTTGCTTCAGCTTTCTGAGTTCAGTCCCTTTAGTTAACTCCTGTTTTGCTTAATATTCATGAGCATTTCAGCTCTTCATGAGTCCTGAGCATGTTCCTGTATTCCAATGTCACAATATCCAAAGTTATCAGAAGCCTGTATTTGAGAGCACCTGTTAACGTTCTATAGCTCATTATAAACCATCTTTGAAAAGGATTAAAACAAGACAACTGTCTGTGAATAACAAAATGTCCAGGGTAGCTACAGTTAGAAACACTCTTGTCAAAGAAGTTTGGTTAACTCTATGGCTTACAATAACTTAACATAACCTTAATTGTGATTGGTAGCATATACTTAGACATTAGAATTTTAGAAATCCCATACAATTTTGGAACATATATTAGCATTATATATATAACCATATATAGCACTAATATGTAACCTAAAGAAGATTGAGCATCATTTTGGAAATCCCATGTACCTAAACATGTCAAATAATCCTGTTTACCTCTTTTTTCTGGACACTTCAGGGGCCCTCAAAGTACTCAAAAAGTCAGGTGCCAGGGAAGACAATTTTGAAACTGCAGTTTGATTTTGGGAGGGCTGTTAAATGTTTGAGGTGTAAAATACTTGATATTATAAAACAGAATTCCAGAGTACCATAAGATAATTATTTTGCCAAAATCATGACTCAGAAATTTTAAAGAAGCAAAAACCTTTTGTAACCCTTTACAAATGTTGCCAAAGAGCAGATTGGTGCCATAGGAAAACCTTGTTATGCATTTATTTGAATGCTCAATTTACAGAAAAACCATATAATACCATTTTTTTGAATTTAGTCAATATGTTCACACAAAGAACCTCTTCTGCAAGATTAATTTCCACAATTGTTCCACTACTTGTTTAAACCTTCAGATTTTTCCTAATTTAACTCAAAACAATCCTTTAACTCTAGGCAAAAGTTTACATTTCCATGCCTTCTTATAACCTTTTACTAAAAAACACATTTTACTGTTCTTATACACCTTTCATGTAAATCTATTTCTAGTAGTTTCAATTAACTCCTAGGCATTTTTAACTTTAAGGTAAAAGTTGGTAAGTTGCTTTAATTGTGTGCTAACTGCAGCCAAGTTTTGCCTTCTTAATTAAGGGCGTGGTTAGTTCCATGTATCAGTTCCATAGGCCTTATCAATTGTGAAGCCAGCAAGTCAAATACTTTTCAAAACCCCAAAACCAGTTCGTAACCTCAAAACACTTAGCAAACCTTGCATCTGACCTGCTTTGTTTAGTCCACCTATTTACATTTTAATGAAATCTACATTTTACCAATAATCTTTAAGGCTGTTTTTATTTATCAAAGATTAAAATCATGTGACCTGAAAGATACCACAGCTTTTATCTTCCCTTTTAAAAAATTACTAGATCCAAGAGCCTTTCTTTAGGTCAAATTAATCAGAGCTCCTTTTACAGACAACACAGTACACACACAGATAGGCAGAAGAAAACCCAGTGGTTGTGGTGCCCTTTAAGAGACAGGGCTAGGAAAACCTGCAGATATAGAACCAGAGAGGGCTCATCCCCTAAGGCAGGGTTGCTAAACAAAGCCTTGCCAACTACTTACCAGCTGTGCCTCCAGGATATAAAGCAAGATGGAGGCTTGGAGCACAAACCATGCAGACATACAAAGCACACCAGATTGGCCGTAGCCAAAGACTAGCCCCACAAATCGTTTTTCATGACCAAAACTTTACAGAGAGTACAAACAGTGATAGTTGGGGGGCCTGGTGTAGTAAAAATGCCCTCTAAAAGGAAAAAAGAGTTAAAAGTTAACTGCTGATGGGGTAGAGAAGGGGAAGAAAAAAAAAAAAAAAACAGTTTAAAAATGCCTGGGGAGTTTTAAAAAACCTCTTATTCTTATGAAAGTGGTCCCTCCACAAGAAAAAGCTGAACCTCTTGGCTGGGGAAGGGGAAGGCTGCTGTGGCTTGTGTCTGGGAGCCAGCAGGTTAGCTGTGTGGGACCCTTGGGCCATGCACCCCAGCCTCCACACAGAGGGGAGGGGAAGCAAGGAGACCCTGCTCACCTGTCCATCCTGAAAAAGGAAGAAAAGGGCCTTTCTCCCTTTTCTTGTGATGGGACTTGGCGGCTTGTTTCCCCCACCCTCAGTAGTCTGAGGATGCAAATGCTTAGTGAAAGATTTTGAATCCCCATTTCATTCACTGCTTTTTGAGCCCCATGTTGGGTGGCAAAAATGATGCAGGACTTTTCCTTAGTTCAGCTAAAGATTGGGTTGTGGGGAAACAGGGACTCTTGCAAATCTAGAGTACCTCCACTAGAGTGCTTCCCGCCCACTGCCCAATCCCAGGTTCCACACAGGAATAAAAGGGGCCAGTCTCCTTTCTGCTGCAAATGTTGTGAACTTCCTGAGGTTCCACCCCTCAGGGTAGGCTGGTTGGAGTTTCTCCAGGGACCCCTCCCACCTGGCTGTCTCAATTAGAAGCTGTCTACCTTTGGAAGCAGGTGTGACTCTTGGATGAAGGAACTCCCCTTGAGCTGAGAGCAATTTATTGAGAGAGACTCAGACATGCACTGTTAGCAGCCAACAATCCTGGAAACTGGGAATTGAAAGCCTTGGTTCTGATTGGGCGATCTGAGTAGTACACCTCTTTCTATACTACAAGAGATGAGAGAAAAAGTAGGAAGATCCATCAGAAGATTAATGAAATACTCCAGGTGAGAGATAATGATAGCCTGGAATTTAGGAGAACAGTGGAGGTGGTGAGACAATCGAATTTTGGATGTGTGTCAGATGATTTATTGGTGGATTAGTTGTCAAAGAAGAGAAGTATCAAGGGTATCTTCAAAGATTTTGACCTGAACAACTGGAAGAATAAAGTTACCTCATCAATTTGTTGAGAAGTGATGGCTAGCACAGGGCTTTGTCTTCTTAAAGCAGCTGTATTAACTGAAGAATGCAACCTCATATTTGCAATTTCTAGCTGAATTAAAGAATATGAGCTCATAATTTTCTCTTTTCACCACATAAATTACCTAAATTGATCCAATTAGAAATTGAAAACATGAATAGACTCATAACCTTGGAATAAATTAAAATTTTGTCAAAGAATTAACTTTAATGAAACAAACTCAGGTAGGGTTAAAATCAAATACATTTAAACTTTCAAAGATAGGTAAGTCTCATGATTGGTGCTTATTTCCAAACTAGTGAAATAGCAAGGAAACTTTCTAACTAATTTTAGGAAAATAGTGTATATAAAAACTGAGCACTAAAAGAAAATACAGATTAATCTCATTTGTGAATATAGATTAAAATACTAATAAAAGAATAAATACATTAATCTCATTTATGAATATAGATTTAAATACTAATAAAAGAACAAATACATCTAATTCAAGAGTACATTAAAAAGTTCCAAGAAAGGTTTATTTTATAAATACAATGGAGATTACTATGAGAAAATCTATTAATATAGCATATCATTCATTAATAGAAGATGCAACCAAAATAGGTAAGAGTAATAGCTCACATTTGTTGAATGCTATAATGAGCTATGCTCTAGGCATTATTGTAAGTGCTTTAGGTATATATATGTTCAGTTAATTCATAAAAATCCCATGAAGTATTTTATCTTCATATTGTAGATGAGAAAAATTGACACACACAATATTTAGTAACTTGCTCAAATGCACATAATTAGTATATGGGAAAGCTAAGATATGAAAGCAAGAACATGTAATATTGATTAAGCCACTCTGTTAGAATGCCTCCCAATATACAACGATAATAGTGCTATACTATTTATAATTGGCTAACATTTTCAAATGCTTACTGTGTGGTGAATACTACTTTAAACACTTTAAATGAATTAACTCATCCTCACTAAAACCACATGACACAGATGCTAATATCATTATTACCATTTTAATCACAGGAAAAGTGAGGTAGAGCAAGTTTAAGTAAACTCTTCAGGATCATTCAGCTATTAAACAGTGAATTATGATTTGGGTCCAGGCAGTCTGCTTTCAGAGCAGTTGCTTTACTGCCTCTATAACATTTGAACAATCATCCCTCATAATAAATGAAGGAAAACAATATGAAACAAACAAACAAAAAACTATGTTATTAAACTAAATTAAAGGGATGATTCCTTGAAATTATTTTTTAAAATGTTGATCTAAAATCGTATTCTGTATTCTATATCATACTTCATGGAATTGTTAATGCTAAATATATTGCCATTCAATTCAGTAACAAGGTGTGGAAGCATTCAGTCAACACTATCTTTAGTAAAACTTTTCTGGAAGTATACTATAAAAAGTATGCAAATTATTCAATGAGAAAAACAAAATCACAGTAATACATAATTGAAATGACATCATGAACAAGGAATTCACAAAAATATAGTTAATAATGGATGACTGAAAAGTGAAAAGTTCAAGAAAGTTTGCAAAGTTTGTAAGATTAATAATATTCAAGATTGATGAGAATATGTTAATACAGAAACATTTGTTTCCCATTGGTGGGAAGAAAATAAATCCAATGATTATGGCTATATATACATCAAAATGTATACTTTAACTCTCTTATCCAGCAAATTCCCTAGGAACTTATCCTCTACCCTCCCCCCCAAAAAATCTGAGATATGGCTAAAAATTTCTTTATAAGAATGTTAATTTCAGTATTATTTAGAATAGCCAAATATTAAATATAACCTGAATGTCTAACAAAAAATATTGGTTTTTAAAGTATGCAATGTTCGCTTAATAGGGTATATCCATTTATTAGAAAACCATGGAAGAATTAGTTAACTGAAATTGGACTTCTAAGTTTCTCCTGTTTCTAATGCCCATATAAGTCAATGACTTTTTATTTTTGAGTCTGGCTTGATAATCCCCTAGAGTAATAATTTTGATTTTAGATATTTATTTATATATATTTTGCAAAGAGGAAACAAAAGCTACATTCTATTTAGTTATGGGAGGAGGAGTGGGATGAAATAGAAAACAGTTAGGCAGTGATGAAACTGGTGTTTGTAAAGATAAGGTGAAAAGCTATGTTATTTCACATGAAGACATATAAATCAACAGGCTCCTTATATTCTCCATACCTCCAAATGTGCCTTTCTTAGAATTATAGCAATCCAGAGCTAGCAATTACATTTTGGTAATGTCTGGGACTGCCCCCATCCTCAACTCCAACATTCTTATTTTATTGTATTTTACTTTAAGATCTGGGATACATGTGCAGAACATGCAGGTTTGTTACATAGATATACACGGGCCATGGTGGTTTGCTGCACCCATCAACCGGACATCTACATTAGGTATTTCTCCTAATGCTATCCCTCCCCTAGCCCCCCATCTCCTGGTAGGCCCTGGTGTGTGATGTTCTCCTCCCTGTGTCCATGTATTCTCATTGTTCAACTCCCACTTGTGAGTGAGAACTTGCACTATTTGGTTTTCTGTTCCTGTGTTAGTTTGCTCAGAATGATTGTTTCCAGCTTCATCCATGTTCCTACAAAGAACATGAACTCATCCTTCTTTATGGCTGCATAGTATTCCATGGTGTCTATATGTCACATTTTCTTTATCCAGTCTATCATTGATGGACATTTGGGTTGATTCCAATTCTTTGCTATTGTGAATAGTGCTGCTGCAATAAACATGTATGCATATGTCTTTATAGTAGAATGATTTATAATTCTTTGGGTATATACCCAGTAATGGGACTGCTGAGTCAAAAGGTATTTCTGGTTCTAGATCCTTGAGGAATCACCACAATGTCTTCCACAATGTGTGAAAGAAGTCTACTGGTTCAATTGAAGATACAGAAGTTCAATTTTGAAGGTTAACACAGATTCCAGATAACTCTTCCTCTCATCATTCAACTGTGCAGTTCCCAGCCCTTTCCTACCAGACTTACATGTGCAAGTTAATGAATCAAAGAATAGAGAATTTGACCTATTTAAATATTTAAATATCAGACTCATAAATTATATATAGGCATGTGATCTGCTCATTCTCTCCCATTGTTGCTTTCTAGGATACCATTTGCCATTAATCTTACCTGCACAAAGAAGGATGCCATTCAGGATAGTATCACACAAAGAGCCACTCCTGAGAGTCAGCAAGGTGGGATGCTGTCCTAGATTTGCTATTGATTTTTTTTAAAGTTAGATTTTTATAAACAACAATTCTTGTGACTAAATAATTGACCAGCTGTATGATATTAGGAAACTTATTTCATATGTTTTGACCTTACATTTTTGTCTGTAAGGTGAGGGTCCCAGATTAAAGTATCACTGGCATTCTTTCTTGCCCCCATCTATACTTCTAATCCCCTCTAGAAGATGGAAGCACCTTTATAGTTTTTTGGTGGTACATGGTGGTTAAACAAGGTACCAACCCTGAACTAAAAAAAAAGCTCAGAAGTATAGGGAAAAACAAAAACAAAAAAAGCTATGTGATTAAACTAAGTTAAAAGAATGTTTCCTTAAAGCTATTTTTAAAATCTATCTGAAATTACATTCTATATCTTGCTTCATGGAATTGTTAACACTAAATGTATTACTATTAAAGTCAGTAACAGTGAATATTCTAAGGGCTTAACAATTCTGTCTAGTTTATGTTCCCCTAGAAGAGGCCCCCATACAAGAATTCACATTTATGTTTAAATGGTTTATTTTAGAGATGATCCCAGAAAGCATCAGAAGGGTAGTAAGGAAAAAGGGCAGGGAAGGTAAGGTAGCTAATAAAGGATGCATTAACAAACTAGTACCTTAATCTTACTGGCAACTCCATGTGTCAGTGTAGAATCAGAAGCCTCAATTAACCTCTATCACCCCCAGTGACAAAGCAGCTAGGGTATTTATTATATACTAATCCCTATCAGTTATTAGTTAAGGGCTGCTTCTTAGTGGGAGGGAGTGTCTCTTGATTCCCTGGTACTCCAACCTGCTCTGCATACTGGCAGAGTGGACTTTAGCTCCAGAAAAAGCCCTAAGGCAGTTTAGAAGTCTGACTTGCACCATAATAGTAAGGCCTAAGGAATATGGTTGGGGGCATAAACAGTGTCTGCTACACCATCTTAACAAGATCATTCTAGATGCTGATACTAATACCTATATTTTTAGGCATTAGTGATATTTTTTCTATAAATAGAAACATAGCTGGACCTCAGCCAAGGTGCTTCTTTACTGCAGAAATGAAAGAACCTTGTTATAACTCATCTATAAAACACTGGTCTTCAGTACCAACTGCTAATACAATTATATATACTTTCTGGCAAATCTTCTATTAATAATAGGAAACATGACTTTTGTTTTAAGACTGGAAAAGACTAGATCCACGTTAATTCTATGAACCAATCATCCTGCAAACCATATGAGAAATGATGCTGTCAACTTGTAATATACAAACTATAATTTCCCTGCATTGCATGGGAAGAGGGACTCTGAATTTATCCTCAGTTACCATTGTTTCACTTTGACAACTATATGAAAAGATGAATGAACATTTCCATGTCTTATGAACATTAAAATGCCAAAGCACTTAAAATTTGTTCCAAATGACTAGATCCTAGCATGATGTCTGTTACATAGTAAGTACTTAAAAGATATTTTTTTAAATGTATTTACCATTCACAGTGAACTTTCAGGATTAAATTGGTCCTTTCTCTTATTTATTTTCAAAGATTGAGCTCCTACAACATGTTAGGCACTGCTAATTTAGAACTTTAGCTAGATGAATGTCTATTATCTGGCAGAGATAAATAACTCAAGTTTCTAAGTAATATTAGACAACATAGTTAACCATAGAAGTGTTCCTACAATTAGAGGAAATTGTCATCCTTAATGTAAATTTTAGAGACTTGTTTGTCTTTCAAAAACTCTTCCTATATCTGTTCAAGCTTCCTTTCCTTTCCATTCCCCTTCATTATTCTAGCTGTTTGATAGCTTCCTTAATAGGAGAATAGCTCACTAAAAACTCCTGGGAAATTTATAGAAGAGTACGCACAGAGGCAGTCTTTGCATTCCCTGTATTTCTTCTTAATAGGACATTGCATTTAATTGATAAGTCAGTTTGTGCCTAATATATACCATGATGGTTTCACTTACTCTTCAGATGTTCTAAAATATATAAACTGTGTGGATAATTTTGTACTTGCCAAAGACTCCTAACCCCACTGCTCCAGAAATCACAACATTATTTTGTTCAGTAATTGTTTTAAGGTTCAATCTAGTTAGTTAACTGTGAAATTTTGCATCTTCTGTGACAGTGTGTGCAAGCTTTGTAACTGTGCCTGTCATTAAACCAGCTCTACCTTTAGTCAGGGCAAATTAGTGATGCCTTTGCAGTTAGCTCAGTAGTTTTTAGAGAGAAAATTTTGCTTTTATGAAAGGCTGTTCCTCAACTTTATTCCTGTGTCCTTGACACGCTCAAAGTTTTAGAATAAGATACTCAGTATCAACAAAATAAATTTAGTCATTTTTGTTTTTTCATTTATTCAATAATTTCAAAAAACAGAAAAATCATCCCTGAGAGATCAAAGATGAAAAAGGAATAATTTCATTGATTTACTAAAAGGAATAAATTCACTTATTTACAAACTGGAATGTTTTGTAAAGAGAAGTCTGTGGAAGTCCTTGCTAGAACAATCAGGCATCAAAAAAAAAAAAAAAAAAAAAAAAGGCATCCAAATTGGAAAAGAAGAAGTCAAATTATTTCTGTTCACTGGTGATATGATCTTAGGTCTAGGAAGCCCTAAAGACTCCACCAGAAAAACTCTTAGATTTGATAAATGAATATAGTAAAGCTGCAGGATACAAAATCAACATAAAAAAATCAGTAGCATTCTATACATCAGTAGTGATCTGAGGACCAAATCAAGAAGGCAATCTCATTGACAATAGCTACCCCAAAAACCCACAAAAAACAAACAAACAAACAAAACCTAGGGATATATTAAATCAGGGAGGTAAAAGGTCTCTATAAGTAAAACTACAAAACGCTAATAAAGAAATCACAGGAGGCTGGGCATGGTGGCTTATGCCTGTAATTCCAGCACTTGTGGTGGCCAAGGTGGGAGATGGCTTGAGGCCAGGAGTTCAAGACCAGCCTTGGCAACACAGTGAGACTCTCTCTTTATAAAAATGCAAAAATCAGGCAGATGTGCTGGTCCATGCCTGTAGTCCCAGCTACTTGGAAGGATCACTTGAGCCTGGGATGTTGAGGCTGCAGTGAACCATGATTGCACCCCTGCACTCCAGCCTCAGTGACAGAGCAAGACCTTGTCTCAAAAAAAGAGAACTAAGTCATATATGACACGAACAAGTGGAAAAAATCCCATGCTCATGGATTGGAAGAATCAATATCTTAAAATGATCACACTGTCCAAAGCAATCTACAGATTCAATGCAATCCCTATCAAATTACCAATGTCATTTTACCCAGAATTAGATAAAACAATCCCAGACTTCAAAAAAGGAGCCCAAATACACAACACAATCCTGAGCTAAAAGATCAAAGTTGGAGGCATCACATTACCTGAATTCAGATTAAACTACAAGGCTATAGTAACCAAAACAGCATATATATGCACATACCATGGATAATACTCAGCTATATAAAAAATCCTGAAATCATGTCTTTTGCAGCAACAAGGATGGAACTGGAGGCCATGATCGTGACTGAAATAACTCAGAAACAGAAAGTCAAATATCACATGTATTCACTTATAAGTGGGAACTAAACAATGGGTACACATGGACATGCAGAGTGGAATAATAGCCATTGGAGACTCTGAAAGGTGGGAGGGGGTGAGAGTTGAAAAAATATTTATTGGGTACAATGTTCAGTATTGGCTGATGGGTACACTGAAAGCCCAGACTTCACTACTACACAATGTATGCATGTAAGAAATCTGCACTTGTACCCCCTAAGTATATAAAAATTAAAAACGTAGAAAAGTCTGTGGAATAAGCAGCTACTCGGAGGCTGAGGCAGGAGAATTGCTTGAACCAGGGAGGCGGAGTTTGCAGTGAGCCAAGATCGTGCCACTGCACTCCAGCCTGGGTGACAGAGTAAGACTTCATCTAAAAAAAAAAAAAAAGTTTGTGGACTAAGAATAACAGAATCTGGGGTCTTGGATCTCGCATGACTGTGCCTTTAACAAGACAAGTTGTGTGACCTTGTACAAGTCACTCAGACTCTCTGTGCCTATTTTCCTGATCCATAAAAAAGAAGAAAATTATATTTTTTTCATAGAACTATAAAAATACAATGAAATACCATACGGAAGAGCTTTACATACAATAAAATTCTCTATACATGTAAGATATTTTTGTTATTACTACTATTATTACCACTATAGTCATTTATAAGTTGGTGACCTTGGCTAAGTTAAATTTTCTGAGCTTTCATTTCCTCACTTGTATGAAGGCTTCTTCTGTGTTCAATTTTATGTTGATACCAGGAGAGATTTTATTGAGAAGGGCATCCTGGAAGAGAATTTTGAAGATGAATCACTCTTAGCTTGGGAGAAGGGGAGGACACTTCCAGTAAAGTTGAAATCGTGAGCAAAGTTTGAAGCATCCTGGTAATTTAAAACTGGAAGCAATTTGGAAGGAGCCTCCTGTGTGATGGGATAAAGGTCAAAGATAAGACTCCACTGAGAAGATCAGACCAAACTAATCAGTTAGGACAGCATTCCTCAGTGGAGAGGTGGCTGTGACTGATTTTAAGCAAAAATAAGACATAGCTATGAGGAGGATGAACTGGACTGTGGAAGAATAGTAGTGAAGGTAAGACCCAGCTAATAACAAAAGTTACCGTGTACTAAATGCTTACAGAACATTATGCTAGGCTTTTTATGTTTCTTAAGTCATTTAATCCTAAGAACAACTATGTGACTTAGGCCCTAATATTATTCTCATCTTACAGGTGAGGAAACAGAAGCACAAAAAGGCTAAGCCACACTCAAGGTTACACACCTAGTAATTGGCAGAACGGAAGTCTTTCAGAAATTACAGCCTACACTCTCAGTTGTTAGTGTGTTGCATGCTTTAATTTTAAAACCCTTGTTTTCTAAACTGACAACTAGAAACTGCTGATAAGTATGTTAAAAATCATACCACAAGATCTTTGAATTGTAGTGGACATTTCCATCCAACTGAATCCTTCGCACAGCACAGGGATCATCTGTATAATGTCCTGTGGGTAATCTTTTGCTCTCCTTCAGCACACACCCTGAGTATAGAGAGAATGGGTCTCTCTGATAATTTTCCTCATGTTGTAAGCTCCATCCTCTGGAGAACACTTGGTTATATAAACCATTTTTTCACACGATAGCTCTTTAGACATGATCATGTCTCATCACCCAAATCTTCTTTTCTTTTGTGTGTGATGGGGAGAAGCTCTTTCTTTTTTGGGGCTATTCTACTTCTCTGTAGTACTCCTTCACCACCCTACTGTAATAGTCGTTAGAGTTTCTTATTGTTTTGTTCACATTGTTGCGCCCTCCCCTATGGTGTTTGCTCTGTCATATCATGTTTCTTATTATTAAAGAGCAATGCCTGAACTGTCAGCTCTCTAATTATACTACAGCATAATTATAACCATGTTATACAATTATTTGTTGTGCATATCACCTCTAGTTGATTAAGAGGTGCTTAAGGGCAAGAGCCATGTCTTATTGATCTTTGTTTCTCCCACAGTGCTCAGCATAACACTGTGTACACATCAAATTTGTGATTAAACATTTCTTGAACAAATTATAATGACCAGCTTGATATTGAAAAGGTATAGATTTTAGTAAAGTAGTTTTTCCTATTCTCATCTTGCTCTGATCTCTGAAAATACAATTATTTTTCTCTTTAAGGTTGAGAACTTATGGTTTGTTTTAGTTAATTGCTGGTTGAAGGGTAGGCTTAAATTAATCTGCTTATACTTGGTGGAATTTTATAGATTGAAGACGTATGTTGAGTGAAGAGGATTGCTTCCATTCATCTAATCCTAATTACCACTCAGCATTGAGCTATCTTGAGCTTGAAGATGTGTTCATTAGCGAATCTGAAGTGAACTCCACCCATTGGGACATGAGGTTAAAAGCCAACTTAATGAGACTGTGTAAATTATTCGTGTGATAACAATGTCTTTGCATAGTCTAGGGAAGATCAAGGCTTTATATGCTTTTCACTAAATAATTTGCAGAAATTGGAGGTTTCAAAATTTTTGATTCTTATATGAACAAATGGCAAATCTAGTATAAATTTTAGATAAAGTGCAGAATAGTAAGTTCTGAAGAGAAAAAAACTTAGGTAAGATAAAGGAAAAAACTAATTAGCTGCGAGGAAATAGATGCCATTTTGTTTTGAACTGAGGAAGCAAACGAGAAGTGTTAAAATCTACCATTGTCTTATAAAGATAAGGGTAATGGCTCCTTAAGTTGTATCTGTGTACATTCAATCAGCAATTATTAGTCAAATATCTACTAATTGCCACACTGTGCTGAGTATTTGAAAGAATTTAAGATTCAGTGTCTGGTTCCAGCTAGAAGTTTACATCTGGTTGAGAAGACATTATTGACAACACTTGAAGCAGTGTGGAATACTGCAAGACAATATATAGCATGTGCTAAATTATGCTGGCTCTGATTTTATAGTCTTTGCCTTGAACACTTGAACACATCATCCCTTCCACTGCCCTGGTTCAGCACCTCATTGTCTCTGGTTTTGAATATTGCAATACATTTTAGAGCATGGTCTAGTGCTCAAATATTTGTTGTCTGAATGGTTAAATACATGAACAGCCCAGATTTAAATACTATGGAAAATTAGAGAAAAAGACTAGGATCTGGATTAGTTGGTGAAGACTGCTTGTAGAGGGTATTATTTAAGTTGAAAGCCACATGGGAAACCTGGTAGAAAGAGAGTAAACATAGAGAGTGAGGGAGCTGTGTCTGTCTGTCAAAATATGAACACCATCTAATTGAAGTGAAAAATCCCAGTATTTACTTCTGTGATTTCTTTTTAAATGTCTTGTTAGCTAATAACTTTCATTCCAACTATTTTTGAAAAAAGTTTACAGTCAGGTGCCATGGTTGAAAATCATTTCTTTCCTTCTTCTCTCCTTCCCCTCTGTTCTTTTCTTTTTTTCTTTTTCAGGTGATTTTCCATATTTCTTCTCTAATCTGCTCATCACCATCTTAGGGTTTAATTCTCAGAGGCTAATCCTTTTCCTTTATTTCTAAATTCTTGGAGATAGCCTCTAGTATAGTAGCTCAGAACATAGGTAGAATTTGGAGGCAGACTGCCTGATTTGAATCCTAATACCTCTATTTTGTGATGATGGATTATCCTTCCTGTTCTTCAATTTCTTCATCTGCAAATTGAGAGGAAGAAGAGCAATATAACATTCACCTCTGAGGGTTGTCATGAGGCTAAAATGAAATAATAATTCAGAACAGTGCCTGGCATGTTGTACATATATAGTAGCTATATTAGCCTCCAAATTCTTACAAGAAAGATAACCTTTGGCTGAATAATAAATTAGCCGCTATTGACATTTCAGTGTCAGGAAAAGAGAAAGTCAATAAACTAGATCAGAAGACTTGTAGTCATAGACAAGAATAAAAACAATTACAACAGTGCCACCTCCAACTACCTAAAGGAGAGAGAATATTCTTGCCAGTAATCCCAGCACTTTGAGAGGTCGAGGTGGGCGGATCATGAGGTCAGGAGATTGAGACCATCCTGGCTAACACGGTGAAAACCCATCTCTATTAAAAATACAAAAAATTAGCCAGGCATGGTCACGGGCGCCTGTAGTCCCAGCTACTCAGGAGGCTGAGGCAGGAGATTGGGGCGAACCCGGGAGGTGGAGCTTGCAGTGAATTGAGATCGCGCCACTGCTCTCCAGCCTGGGCAACAGAGCGAGACTCTGTCTCAAAAAAAAAAAAAAAAAAAAAAAGATACTGCTGAAAGGAACTGAAAGGTTGCTCTCAAACCTTGTCTTTTTTTTGGAGGTATGCATAGCGAAAAGGAAACGCAGGCTGCCCTGTGACTTGCCTCTCCTCCTGTCCTCACCTTCTAAAAATCATTTAAAAAGTACTAACAGTTCCAATTTATTGAGCACCAACTTGGTGCCATTTTCTATAAGAGACACAGGCCTAATTAACTTCTGTAAATTGCCAAATATTATATACAGGAATTTGAAACTTAGGTTTGACTGACATAAGAACCCAGAAGTTTCCCAGTAAAATATTCTGTTTCCCAAGTTCTTTAACCACATTCTGGAAACACACTGTTGAGGAGTGGGGGTGGAATAAGTGAAACGATTTTCACATAGCAAAATGAAAGAGCGTGTGTCCGTCTATCATTTGTCTGTCTATCTATCTATCTATCTATTTATCTATCTATCTGTCTTCTTTCTACCTACCTATTGTTTCTTTTTTTGGCATGCTGTAATAAACAAAGTAGACATGATTCCTGCCTTCTTGGAGCTCATATACTGAAAAGCAAGAATTCTCTCTTTTGTAAATATGAAAAAATAAAAGCTTGAGATCATTGACTCATCAATGGACTAGTACATGCTCAAGGAATAAAATGCTGCTGTAGAAATTCATATCATTCTTTGTCGTAAGTGAACACAGTTTGTGGTTCTCTTGTTCTGAATGTCTGACTATAATAGGTCTATACCAGACTTAACAAAATTGTATCTCTGTCTCATAATAGTTCCATAAATATTTCTTTATACTCTAGGAGCTTGCATTTTTCACTTTACATTTTCATCTCTCAGTATCAAGTGTGACTTCCTTTCCTCATAATTATGTAAAAAAAAGGACAAATTCTGTTACTCCTCAGTTTGAAGTAAACAGACTATAAAGCATCATACTATGTTAAAGGCAAAAATGCCTCTGAAGAGGAAAAATTATTCAGCAAGGGCATTGTATAAGCAGGAGTAAAAAAAAGAATATGGAATTGCTATGAGCTACAGCAGCTGAAGATGAAGACTGTGTATTTATAGCATGATTTCCCAGAAAAAGGCAACAATTGGAGAGTCTGTGTCTCTTCTGCCTCTTTTTCTTATAACTTGTTATGTGCAATATGAAATTGGCTTTAATCTGATTAAATGGATAGCTCAGGCAGTTTATAATGAGATTCAGATTCTTTCATCTCTAAGCTCTGGGTCAAAAGAGCCAAAGCTATTACTCTTTGATGGGTGTTTGGTGATCTGTGCAAGAAGGATCACACCCCAGCTTCTCAAAGGTGGCTAGGTAGATCAGTAAATAGCTGAGAAATGATGGAAAAGGACAGTCTTACTAGCTAGTTGAGCAATTTTGTCTTTAGAGGAAACCCAAGGGTAACTCGACTTGGAGATTAAACTCTTAGTCTTGGATAGCAAACAGGGCTACATTAACAAGGAATCATAGGAAACTGTTATCCTATTACTGCCTTTTCTGGAGCTTGGGATGGCTGATATTGGACTATCTAGAAATTTTCATTAACATTTTATTAAAAATAAAAAAATTATGCCTCAAACGAAAGTACAGCTTTTCCTTAATTGTTAAACACATAAATCTTAACTAGGCTTCTTATCAGCAGCAAAGCTGTTATGAGAAACCTAGTATAATTTAAAGTTGATTAGACCATTTATTTCTTTTAAACATGAGCAATTGACTAATCAAAATTTAGGAAGAATCTTGATAAGTATTCTTTAATATATTAAATTCACAGGGAGTATGTTTGATTGTCATGTAAAAAGATAGATACTTTTGGAAAAAAGAAAGTAAAATAGTAAAGAAAATAATGGATAATAATCCAGAAAACCCCATACTCATTTTAAACATGTTTTAAAGTAATTGACAGATCATTTTCCATATATTTGATTTAATTTCAATAAAAGTGCTAATCAACTCTTTTATGCCTAGAAAAATACCTTGCACATAATGAAAACTCAGTGAATATTCAATCTTTTATTCAATCAGTTGATCAACTGATCGTCTTCTTGTGCTGAGCACTGAACTATTTAGTATAAATTGTGTATATACCACAAAAATTTCATGTATAATAGCATTAAAGCCTGATTTATTAAATGGTATATTATAAATAGAAAATATATTATCAAAATTTGCCAAAAATGTGCAAAAACAAAATAGCACGATGTCACAAATTTTTAAAACTAAAAATCCAAGGTACTGGGCTATAATCCTTGGGCAAGAAATTTTATCTCTGTTTTTCTTTAAACTTGTGAAAGGAGAGACAAGTGTTAATTATCTTTCAGTTTTGTAGTGTCCTTTGTTCCTCTGTTCTAAAATATATGTGAAATGTGAGAAAGATAAGCCAAAAAAGCATTTGAAAAATTAATATTCATAAGAATGGGTAAGTGTACACATGCGAGTATGTGTGTGTGTGTGTTTGTGTGTGTGTGAGAGAGAAACAGAGAGAGAGAGAGAGAGAAAGAGAAATGGAAACAGTGACCTTGACAATCAGTCAAATGTGGTGCTCCTGGTAATGATTTGGCAGTTTCTCAACAAAATGTCAGCATACCAAATATTAAACCAAAGATCAAGATGATATTCAACCCTCAGATAAATTAGATCCAAATCAGATGATAGATGTGGCACATTTGTTATCATGGAAAAAAAATGTATTGGCTCCTTCATGAGATAAGACCCAGGAATTGTGAAAGCTGGAGACTTGGAATACCCCTGAAGAACAAGGGGAAGGAAATAATGACTTTATAAGAAGGTGTCATTGTGAAAATTTATAGGCCTTCCCCTTTGTTCTTCTCATGCAGGAGAGTGGCCTTCATATATCTGAGTGTTCAGTGATTGTATATATAAATAAATGTAGGTAACATCTGATGAATGTGGTTGATGTATAGGAGTCAATACTTAAATAATTTTTTTCAAGTTAGTTTTAATTTATATCAATTTTTACGTTATGTCTTGGAATTATTCAAATACATGAGATTATCTTTGGCTTAAAACTGCTATGATACTAAAAGATTAAAAGCTGGGAATCAGTTTTTTTTCTCCTTTATTTTATGGAGATATAGGGCATGGGGCACAAAAGATTAGGCATAGAAAAAAATGAATAATGGGAGATCACCTAAGCGTACCTCTGATTCCTCTAAGTGAAATGCTGCAGTGACTCTATTATGATTTAGTTTTTTTTCTTTATTTTGGAATTTCTTTTTTTAAAAATTATACCTTAAGTTCTAGGGTACATGTGTACAATGTGCAGATTTGTTACATATGTATACATGCACCATGTTGGTGTGCTGCACTCATTAACTCAGCATTTACCTTAGGTATTTCTCCTAATGCTATCCCTCCCTCCTACCCCCACCCCATGACAGGCTCCAGTGTGTGATGTTCCCCACCCTGTGTCCAAGTGTTCTCATTGTTCAATTCCCACCTGTGAGTAAGAACATGTGGTATTTGTTTTTCTGTCCTTGAGATAGTTTGCTCAGAATGATGGTTTCCAGCTGCATCCATGTCCCTGCAAAGGACATGAACTCATCCTTCTTTATGGCTGCATAGTATTCCATGGTGTATATGTGCCACATTTTCTTAATCCAGTCTATCATTGATGAACATTTGGGTTGGTTCCAAGTCTTTGCTATTGTTAATAGTGCTGCAATAAACATACGTGTGCATGCGTCCTTATAGTAGCATGATTTATAATCCGTTGGGCATATACCCAGTAATGGGATCATTGGGTCAAATGGTATTTCTGGTTCTAGATCCTTGAGGAAACACCACACTGTCTTCCACAATGGTTGAACTAGTTTACACTCCCACAAACAGTGTAAAAACATTCCTATTTCTCCACATCCTCTCCAGCATCTGTTGTTTCCTGACTTTTTAATGATCACCATTCTAACTGGTATGAGATGGTATCTCATTGTGGTTTTGATTTGCATTTCTCTGATGGCCAGTGATGATGAGCATTTTTTCATGTGTCTGTTGGCTGCATAAATGTCTTCTTTTGAGAAGTGTCTGTTCATATCCTTTGCCCACTTTTTGATGGGGTTGTTTTTTTTTTTTTTCTTGTAAATTTGTTTAAGTTCTTTGTAGATTCTGGATATTAGCCCTTTGTCAGACGAGTAGATTGCAAAAATTTTCTCCCATTCTGTAGGACTCTGATGGTAGTTTCTTTTGGTGTGCAGAAGCTCTTCAGTTTAATTAGAGCCCATTTGTCTATTTTGGCTTTTGTTGCCATTGTTTTTGGTGGTTTAGTCATGAAGTCCTTGCCTATGTCGTGAATGATATTGCCTGGTTTTCTTCTAGGGTTTTTATGGTTTTAGGTCTAACATTTAAGTCTTTAATCCATCTTGAATTAATTTTTGTACAAGGTGTAAGGAAGAGATCCAGTTTCAGCTTTCTATATATGGCTCGCCAGTTTTCCCAGCCCCATTTATTAAATAGGGAATCCTTTCTCCATTTCTTGTTTTTGTCAGATTTGTCAAAGATCAGATGGTTGTAGATGTGTGGTATTATTTCTGAGGCCTCTGTTCTGTTCCTCTGGTCTATATCTCTGTTTTGGTACGAGTACCCTGCTGTTTTGCTTACTGTAGCCAGAATCTTTGGTACACATTTAAACCAGTGTGTAGAGGGAAATTTATAGCACTAAATGCCCACCAGAGAAAGCAGGAAAGATCTAAAATCAACACCTTAACATCACAATTAAAAGAACTAGAGAAGCAAGAGCAAGCACATTCAAAAGCTAGCAGAAGGCAAGAAATAACTAAGATCAGAGCAGAACTGAAGGAGATAGAGACACAAAATTCTTCAAAAAATCAATGAATCCAGGAGCTGGTTTTTTGAAAAGATCAACAAAATAGATAAACCACTAGCTAGACTACTAAAGAATAAAAGAGAGAAGAATCAAATAGATGCAATAAAAAAGTGATAAAGGGGATATCACCACCAATCCCACAGAAATATAAACTACCATCAGAGAATATTATAAACACCTGTATGCAAATAAACTAGAAAACCTAGAAGAAATGGATAAATTCCTGGACATATACACCCTCCCAAGACTAAGCCAGGAAGAAGTTGAATCCCTAAATGGACCAATAACAGGCTCTGAAATTGAGGCAATAATTAATAGCCTACCAACCAAAAAAAGTACAGGACTAGATGGATTCACAATGGAATTCTACCAGAAGTATGAAGAGGAACTGGTACCATTCCTTCTGAAACTATTCCAATCAATAGAAAAAGAGGGAATCCTCCCTAACTCATTTTATGAGGCCGACATCATCCTGATACCAAAGCCTGGCAGAGACACAACAATGAAAGAGAATTTTAGACCAATATCCCTGATGAATACCGATGCAAAAATCCTCAGTAAAATACTGGCAAACCAAATCCAGCAACATGTCAAAAACTTATCCACCATGATCAATTTGGCTTCATCCCTGCAATGCAAAGCTGGCTCAACATATACAATTTAGTAAACATAATCCAGCATATAAACAGAACCAGTGATTATCTCAATAGATGCAGAAAAGGCCTTTGACAAAATTCAACAGCCCTTCCTGCTAATAACTCTCAATAAACTAGGTTATTGATGTAACGTATCTCAAAATAATAAGAGCTATTTATGAAACCCACAGCCAATATTATACTGAATGGGCAAAAACTGGAAGCATTCCCTTTGAAAACTGGCACAACACAAGGATGCCCTCTCTCACCACTCCTACTCAACATAGTGTTGGAAATTCTGGCCGGGACAATCAGGCAGGAGAAAGAAATAAAGGGTATTCAGTTAGGAAAAGAAGAAGTTAAATTGCCCGTGTTTGCAAATGACATAATTGTATATTTAGAAAACCCCATCGTCTCAGCCCAAAATCTCCTTAAGCTGATAAGCAACTTCAGCAAAGCCTCAGGATACAAAATCAATGTGCAAAAATCACAAGCATTCCTATACACCATGAACAGACAAACGGAGAGCCAAATCATGGGTGAACTCCCATTCACAATTGCTTCAAAGAGAATAAAATACCTAGGAATCCAATTTACAAGGGATGTGAAGGACCTCTTCAAGGAGAACTACAAACCACTGCTCAATGAAATAAAAGAGGATACAAAGAAATGGAAGAACATTCCATGCTCATGGATAGGCAGAATCAATATCGTGCAAATAGCCATGCTGCCCATGGTAATTTATAGATTTGATGCTATCTCCATCAAGCTACCAATGACTTTCTTCACAGAATTAGAAAAATCTACTTTAAAGTTCATATGGAACCAAAAAAGAGCCTGCATTGCCAAGACAATCCTAAGCCAAAACAACAAAGCTGGAGGCATCACGCTACCTGACTTCAAACTGTATGGTTTAGTTTTTACAAGTCACAATGCATAAGAAAGTTTTCTGTCATAGATTTAGATACACAGTTGTTTCGTCAATCATTTTAAATTTAGTTTTTACTTTAAAAATCTAAGTTATAATGTATATAGTTTAATGATTTAGATTTTTCTACAAGTTCAGGTTTATGACCCTTCTTCTTGCTATCTTTTATCCTACAGAAGTAGCCAGTTTCAATTTTTTTAGCTTATTCTTTTAATTTTTATATCTATTATTTTATCACAAGTAACACACTTACACATCTACTTGTAATCTTTTTAATATGTTTTTCAAAGGATTATCTATTAATCTCCCTGGAAGATGGAGATTTTGCTGTTTTACATTGGAACTTCCTCCCCCTAACACACATGTCACCATTTTTGCTTCCTACCCACTTTTACTAAATGAGAATATGTCTGATTAAATTAATCAATTGTGTATATTACATATATAATAAAATAAATATATATCTCATATATGTAATATATATGTTAGTACAACTATGTAAACATCATACACCAGTGAGGTAAATTGTATAATCCAATCATTTTGATTGTCACTGATGTTTGTTCCCCTGTAGTCAATAGTTGACTATTTCTTTCAGTTGCTGATTTTTCTCATGTGTCTATCACTAATTTTAAGCTCTCAAACAATGTCAAATTCATCTCAATACACTGAGACTCATTAGATATTCTACCAATTTTATCTACTTGATGAGATTTCTGCAGTAGCTTTCTAATCTCTTCTAAGACTGGTCTTTTTTAAATTTTTTAAATGAGAGGCATTTATTTACTTATGAATAATACATAAGTACAAATAATACATAATACATATTTAAAAGGTACATAAGGTTTAATCATGGAAACTCTTCTTTCTTCCTTTCTACTGCAGTTACCTTCCCCAATGTCTTTCAGTGGTACTAGTTTCTTGTGAATATTTTATATATCACAAGCAAGTACAGGGCTTTTCTTGCACAAATGCTATCCACATTCACTCGTACATAGATACATTTTAAACTTAGATATGTGAACCTTATAGTGGTCAGTATCTGAGGGAGGTTGGATCCAGGACCAACTCTGTCAATCCCTCACAGATACCAAAATCTGTGGATTGTTTAGGGAATAATGGCAAGAAAGAGAGTATGCACATGTTCCATAGAGACAGAACAATCCATTTTTTTTTTGCATATTTCCTATCTGCAGTTGAATTCATAAATGTAGAACCTGCTGATAGGGTGGGCCTACTGTTTTATTATTATTATTATTATACTTTAAGTTCTAGGATACATGTGCAGAACATGCAGGTTTGTTACATAGGTATACACGTGCCATGGTGGTTTGTTGCACCCATCAACCCGTCATCTACATTAGGTATTTCTCCTAATATTATCCCTTCCCTGGTTCCCCACCCCCCAACAGGCCCCAGTGTGTGATGTTCCCTCCCCTGCATTTGTCCATGTGTTCTCATTGTTCAACTCCCTCTTGTGAATGAGAACATGTGGTGTTTGGTTTTCTGTTCCTGTGTTAGTTTGCTGAGAATGATGGTTTACAGCTTCATCCAACCAACCCAAATGTCCATCAGTGACAGAATGGATTAAGAAAATGTGGCACATGTACACCATGGAATACTATGCAGCTATAAAAAAAGGATGAGTTCATGTCCTTTACAGGGACATGGATTAAGCTGGAAACCATCATTCTCTGCAAACTATCACAAGGACAGAAAACCAAACACCACATGTTCTCACTTACAGGTTGGAATTGAACAATGAGATCACTTGGACACAGGGAGGGGAACACCACACACTGGGGCCTTTTGGGGGTTAGGGAGCTGGGGGAATGATATCATTAGGAGAAATACCTAATGTAAATGATGAGTAGTTGGGTACAGCAAACCAACATGGCATATGTATACCTATGTATCAAACCTGTACGTTGTGTATGTGTACCCTAGAACTTAGAGTATAATAATAATAAAAAAAGTCCATCCAGGTATGGTTGCATTCTTTATTTTCTTTTCTGCTATAAATAATGGGGTAACAGGGAGTGAATAGAAGGCACTTAGTGTTTCTTTTGGTGTTTCTTTCAGTGTCTGCTATCTGTCATGCTTGTATTTTATTGCTCCAAAAAGTCTACTCTGTCAGTGTTAAGGTCTCTGTTTTAATGTTAATGCTGTTCATTTGAACCTGAATTCCAAAGAAAGAAAGATATAATGAGGCATGTCCAACCACCCATTCCAATCATGGCCTGAACTGGTGTTTCAGTTAACTTGGAATGCCCTTGGCTGAGAGGAGGAGTCCATTCAGTTGGTTGGGGTGCTTAAGAATTTTATTTTTGGTTTACATGAGCAACTCAATGATTTTTAAACAGGGAAGCAAATTAATCAAATTTGCATGTTAGAAAGAGTACTGTCAGCAGTGTTAAAATTTAAATGAAAAATAATGAGAGTGTGAATCAAGATGTACTAATGGGGATGGAGATGAAGGGATGACTGGAGAGATGCTTAGAGATATAATTGACAGAACTTAGTGATTGACTGGATGTAAATGTGAGGTAGAGAAAAGAGTTTGGAATGAATCCTAAATTTCTGGCCTGCATTATTCAATGATAATTTTATCTCCAAGGAAAGGAAAGTATAGGAAGGTTAGGTTGCTATTTTGGGGTGATCATGGAGCGGGGAAAAAGATAATAACTTCAGTTTGGGACATTGAATTTAAAATGTCAGTTGAGCTGCTAAACGCCTTGGTATAACTCTGATCATAAATTCAGGGTGCTTCTTATGTTAGGCATGGTGGCTCACACCTGTAATCCCAGCACTTTGAGAGGTCGAGGCAGGCTGATCATGAGGTCGGGAGATTGAGACCATGTTGGCCAACATGATGAAACCCCATCTCTACTAAGAAAGTACAAAAATTAGCTGGGTGTGGTGGTACACGCCTGTAGTCCCAGCTACTCGGGAGGCTGAGGCTGAAGAATCGCTTGAACCTGGGAGGCTGAGGTTGCAGTGGGCTGAGATCATGCCACTGTACTCCAGCCTCATGACATAGTGAGACTCTGTCTCAAAAAAAGAGATTGAGACCATCCTGGCCAACATGGGGAAACCCTGTCTCTACTAAAAAGTATAAAAATTAGCTGGGCATGGTGGCATGCACCTGTAGTCCCAGCTATTTGGGAGGCTGAGGCAGAAGAATCGCTTTAACCTGAGAGATGGAAGTTGCAGTGAGCCAAGATTGTGCCACTACACTCCACTCCAGCCTGGCAACAGAGCGAGACTCTGTCTCAAAAAAAAAATAAATAAATAAAAAATAAAGTTAGGTGTGGTGGCATGGGTCTGTAGTCCTAACTACTTGGGAGGCTGAGGTGAGAGGATTGCTTAAGCCCAGGAGGTCGAGGCTGCAATGAGCCGAGATTGCACCTCTGCACTCTAGCCTTGGTGACAGAGTAAGACTTGGTCTCAACAACAACAACAACAACAACAACAAAAGAGTGCCTCTTAGTGTACCATGCCCTTGTTGGGGAAAAAAAAGTCAATAGTTATGTAGGAACCATGGGAAAACTTCCCCTTTTCCCTCTGAAGTTTCACTAAAAAATCCATTGACAAAAGGCAGATCAATAGGAAAAAAAGGCATACAGAATAGTTAACTTACATGGGGGAGTTCATGGTGATTATCTCAATCCCCCAGTAGAGTACAGAAGCTTATATACCCTCTTATATAGGGGACAGAGGAAAGGGGAAATGTGACAGGTTTTTGAGGCACAGTAAATGATTACTAGAAAGAATGAATGGACCAGGGAGACAGAAATTAATTTGTAAATAATTCTCTTTGGAATTTGAACGAGCCCAACAGGCAGGCATTATCTTGCAAAAAAGTCCATCCAGGTCTGGTTGCATTCTTGTTTTCTTTTCTGCAATCAGATAACAGGGAGTGGATAGAAGGCACTAGTGTTTCTTTTAGCAAGAAGCTTTCTTGGCCAGATTAGAAAATTCTAGAGAGACCCTCCCTGTGTTTCAGGGAGAGAAACAAGACAAGGTTAGGGGGAACATGATTTTGAGACTAATTTCTGAGGCCTTTCGGTTTTCAAAAGCACTCAGCATGCCCAAATTTCATATTTTGGGTGGTTATTTTCTGCACCCCCAAAAGTGGCAAAGTAGAACAAGAATATATACATTATGCATATGTACATCTACATTGTTTCTTTGACTTTTGGAAGGGCTGTTTTGAGGTGAGCAGTGGTGATCTAAAATTCCTTTTTATGTGTGGTTGCACTTTCCTTTTATGTCCCTCCTATGATCCCTTTCTCTACTTCTGTGAAGTCTTTATCCTGATCCTTGGCCAGAGCTTCCATATTTCCTGGCTCTGTCCTTTTGCTTACAACCCCTTTCTACAAATCCTGACCCTTAGTCTGCCTTCTCCACTCATTGACTACTTCCTGCCTCCCACCTGTTAAGGGAATGGATGCCTCACCTTTATTTGCCCTCTCTTTGTGACGTCCCTTACTGTTTTTAATATCTTATTGCAGTCCTATTGTCAGAGGCGTTTGAACCAGAGCAACTCCATTTTGAATGAGGGCTAGGAAAATGAAGCTGGGACTTGCTGGGCTGCATTCTCGGAAAGTTAGGCATTTCTTGCCTCTAGATGTTTTCGGTTAAGGGAACAAATTAATAATGCTTACTAAACAGACCAAGATTTGGGAGTGTCCAGGTATTCTGATTTCTGGAGAACAAAGGCATTCTTAATTTTGCTTTAAAGACAATAATATCGGTTATTGCAAAATATAGTAATTAAGAAAATTAATCCTTTATCACAAACCCTTGTAGCAGAGCACATCTCCTCATATATACAAGCATTGTACTGAGGGTAGACACGTACCTCCTCTGACTTTCAGGAATGTCCTACTCTGTCTATGGAGTAGCTGTATTTTCACCACTTTACTTTCTTAATAAACTTGCTTTTACTTTGCACTGTGGACTTGCCCTGAATTCTTTCTTGTGCGAGATCCAAGAACCCTCTCTCAGGTTCTGGATAGGGACCTTTCCCTATAACACCATGAATCTCATCTGTCGAAGCACACAAACCAGATTTGGTGTTTGTTTTTTTTAAAGGAATAGTTATCATATGTGATCAACTAACTTTTGATCTGGAGACGGCAACAAAAAGGCATGCAGCTGTGCTCTTTGGGGTAACAATTCTCAATGGCAATTTTTCTAAAACCTGTCCTCTTGATCCTATTATCAGGCTAATGGGGGTAATAATTTCAGGCACGTAGAAAGAGGGATGAAAGAGGGATGTTTGCTGCTTTTTTAGGCAGACCAGTTGAGGATATATTTTATGGGAATATGAAGGGTCTTGTAGCCACGCAGTATGGCCCAGTGAAAGGATCCTGGACTTACCAGACCTAATTTGAATCCTGGTTCCATTTCTGCTAGGTGTATGATATCATGCAAATTCCTTAACTTCTCCATGTCTCAGATTTCTTACAGGGTTGTTATGGAATTCAAAATAAAAAATATTTATAAAACTATGTACTACTTGACATCTGGTAGTGGTTCAACAATGTGTAAATTTCCTTTTCTTCTTAAAATCCCTGTCAAGTCACACCCTATGTACTTGCCCGTTCTTTTGAATTGGGGAGTAGGGGGCGTCTCCCTTTGGGGAATTAAGCAATATTGTGCGCCAAGGAGCACCAAGACATGCCATACTTCCACAAAAGCTATTGATTACTGTATCTTTCTAAGGAATGATCCTTATGAAACTTCCAAGATGAATTTTGTTGATATTTAGTATGATTTATAACTAGAACGAAGAAACCGTGTGCATAATGATTTGAGATTTTTGCAGTGTTGGCTTTTGTACTTCAACCCTCAATGTGCTTTTTTACTCTTGATATAATGGAAGACATTGGATTTACTTGACTTTCTGGAGTATAGAAACCACCCATATTGAGTTTTTTTGTTTAAAATTATGTATTTGATTTGAACTTTATTGCTCTATCTTGAACAGTGTATAGCATACAGTGTTACCATCAAGTTTTTATTTTCTTTAAGATTTAAAATAAATTCTGTAATGAAGTAATGAAGTTTGAATAAACAAGAGTAAGCAGTAATTGAAAAACATATAATAATATGTTTAAGGGAAATCCAACTCAGCAATACTGAATAAAAATAAGAAACAAATCAATCAAGTTATAAAATATAGCCTGTAGGATCCATAATGGAACACCTGGAAGGCAGTTTGAGAAATTATGAAAATACAATCAAAATGATAGATCACTATACTTTGTATAGTGTCTTATTAGAATAAGAAATATTGCAAAATATAACCTAAATAGGAAATAAAAGAAACTACAGTGGAAACAGTTTTTACTGAATAAAAGTTCAGAGAGCCTAGTCATGTTACATCTCATGGGCAAGAGAATAGAATTTATATCATAAATTATTTATATGAAGTGGTTATCATATAAATTCTATTGAAATGAATTTCATGTATCTTTATGTTGGGCTTTATTTCTGCCTCTGTCTGTCATTAGGCTCTAAAGAGCCCTCTAATTCCTGTAACAAAACTAAGCCTCGAGTTTTTGAGATGGCAATTAGGGACAATCTCTATGAGTCACCTGAGAAAGTCTCATAGAAATGATGAAGCTCAGAAGCTAAGAACTGGGGCCTAAGACAAAGATGCCCCATAAGAAGACCTTCCTTTCATTGCCTTGGATGATGAGATTAATCAGATTCAGGAAGCCAACAGGTCTACTTAAGACAATAGCAAGTATTATTTGCATTTTATAGATGGACTGAGGCACAAAGAAGTAAAATGCTTTATTGAAAGTAACACACAATGAGGGGAGAACTAGAATCAGGTCTCAAGATGATTATTTTTGGGTGCTTACTAATCTGCCTGGTATATTTATAAAATAAGTTACTGGTATTATTGTTTTTAAAAAGTAACTTCCTTCACGTCCGTTTTTTCAAATCTGTGATAGAGTGGCTTATTACTTCCATTCTGCATCTGTATCCTAATTTTCTTTGCTGAAATGATGTATGATTTCTGGAAACATTTGTGCTCAAAGCCCATTTGCCATGAAAACACTCCCTGTTGCTCACCTAATAGCAACATTTACACTATATAATCACTGTCATTATCATTCCACTTCAGAAGATTTTCCTCGCTGCTCTATCAGGTTCCACCTTCCTCAAAAACCATATATCATCACTCTCTTTTTGTACTTTCAAATGATATTTTCTAGTGTGTTTGTGTATGTGTATATATGTGCATGTGTGCATGTGTGTGTGTGAGAGAGAGATAACGTGTGCACATATAAGTGAACTTTTTAGGTCATAGTAAGCTGAGAAAAATGCCAAGGCTTGCTGTTAACTTTAGGAATTACTGCTCTTTCATAGATTCATTCAATATATACTTAATTTTTTTTTTAAAAAAACACTAAAACTTGACCATGAGTCAGGCATTGTATTAAATCTGGAAATACAAAAATGAACAGGTCACAATCCTGGACCATTAAACGTTCACTATCTAGTTTAGGAAGGGATAAACTAAGAGGAAATATAGGGGAGAGAGTACACAAGCTCAGTGTCACTCTATGGTAGCAGTTAGACAAATTCAGAAGGTAAGACACACCGAAGGGCTACTAGTTTTGTCTCTTCAGCAAGTCTGTCTCCTGGGAAAAATGGGGAATAATGGAATTGTGTTGGGTTAAAAGAACACTTAATGGACATTATAACCAAATGTAATACATAAACCTGGGTTCTATACTGGTTTGGACAAAGCCATTCAAATGACATTTTTGGGACAATAGGGCAATTTGAATATAGACTGTATATTAGAGGAAATGAAAATTTATTGATATATAAAAGTAGAGAACAGTAACTAAAAAACTCACATTATGAAACAGCATGAAATTTAGGGGAAACTACTTTTTAGAGAGCCAACTGAGGACACAGTCATAGTAGATAAAAAAAGTCCATTAGATACATATGTGTTAGTATATTTCTACATATTACATATATTATACATGTATGTTGTTACTTTATTACATACCTTACATACACATATTATTATTTATTATATGTTATATAATAATTATTTTAATATAAAATATTAGATAAGGTGTTTATTTCAACATATATATTCTGTATATTTACTTTTCTGTCTTACAAATGCTATTATTTAGACACTGTGAGTAAAAAGAGAAAACAAAAATAATTTTGGCACCAGGGGCCCACAAAATCCCACCCTTGCCACCCACTTTGCTGGAAGCAAAGGCACCCAAGAAAAAGTACTAGGAGACAAGTGATGGACACTGAAGAGGGAGTCAGAGAGAGAGCAACCACTTAGAAGATTAAATCCATCCTAAGTCTGAAAATATTATAAAATTACCTGGGTAGATCAGAACATGAGTATAGGAAAAATATTTTGAAGTCTCTATCATTTAAAGAACTAGGCCCGTGATTTAGAGAACAGACTCATCTTACAGAGACAGCCTCAGACAATTTTAAAAATCTAGATGAAATGGAAAATTTCCTAGAGAAGTATAAATCATCAAGCCTGACCTGTTAGAGTTAACCAGCTTTAACAGAAGAAGAGATAAAGTTATTAAGGAACTACTTGACAAAAAAGCAAAAAGAAAACACCAGGCCCAAATGGTTTCACAAAGGAATTCTACTCAACTTTCAAAGACCAGATAGTTTCAATGCTCTATAAATTATTGCAGAGCATTGAAAAGGAAGGAAATATAACACAGACACCTAATTCAGATAAAATTAGCACAAAGATAGAAAACTATAGCTCTATATCTCTAATGAATATTGATGCAAAAATTCTAAACAAAGTATTAGCGAGCAGAATTTAATACCATATTAAGAAAATAATACACTATAACCAAATGGGATTTATTCTAGGAATGCAAGGAAATCCATTACTATTATATACCACATTAATAAATCTAGGTGGAAAATGTAATTTTTCCATATAAACAAACCAGAACAAACCTTTCATAAAAACCTACATCAATTTATAATGAAAACACTCAAGGAAATAGGAATAATTTCTCAAGATGATAAAAAATATAATAGTCATGTGCTGCCTAGTGCTGTTTTGTTAGATGCCGGAGTACTTACATGATGATGGTCCCATAATATCATAAAGGAGCTGAAAAATTTCTGTCATTTGGTGACATAGTAGCTGTTGTAATGTCATAGTACAATGCATTACTCATGTGTTTGTGGTGATGCTGGTATAAACAAACCTACCATCCTGCCAGTTGTATAAAAGTCTAGCACATACAATTATGCGCAGCACATAATACTTGATAATGATAATAAGTGAATGTGTTACTGGTTTATGTGTTTACTGTACTAAACTTTTAATCATTTTTTAGAGTGTACTCCTTTGACTTATATAAAAGCATAGTTACCTGGAAAAGCATCTCAGGCAGTTCCTTCAGAAAGATATTCTAGAAGAAGGCATTATTATCAAAGGAGATGACAGCTCCATGTATGTTATTGCCCCTGAACACCTTCCAGTGGGGCAAAATATGCAGGTGGAAGACAGTGACATTGATGATCCTGACCTTGTATAGGCCTAGGCTAATATGTGTGTTTGTTTCTTAGTTTTTAACAAAAAGTTTAAAAAGTGAAAAAAAAATAATAGAAAAAATCTTATCAAACAAGGATATAAAGAAAGACAATATGTTGTTTTGTCTAAAGTCAAACACTTTACAATGTGTTTGCATTTTAAGCTAAGTGTTATTAAAACAGAGTAAAATGTTAAAAAATTAGAAAGATGATAAAGCAAAAAAGTTATAGTAAGTTAATGTTAATTTATTATTGAAGAAAGAAAAATATTTTAAATGTAAATTTAGTGTTACCAAAGTTTACAGTGTTTATAATGTCTTCAGTGGTGTATAGTAATGTCCTAGGCCTTCACATGCACTCATTGACTCATCAGAGTCCCACAAGCTCCATTCCTGGTGAGTGCCTTATACAGATATCTCATTTGTTATCTTTTATACCATATGTTTATTGTATCTTTTGTATTTATAGATACACAAATACTTATAATTGTGCTATAATTGCCTACAGTATTCAGTACAATAACATGCTGTACAGGTTTGTAGCCTAGGAGCAATAAGCTACACCATATAGTGTGAGTGTGTAGCAGGCTTTGTCATCTAGGTTTGTGTAAGTACACTCTATGATTTTTATACAATGATGAAATCACCTAATGACACATTTCTCAGAATGTATCATCATTGTTAAATGATGCATGATTGTACTTTTGTCCTAAAACAAGTATGTTTTCAAATCAGGAAACACTAGTGGCAGTTTTACTAAGATCAGGACTAAGCTATGGATGCCAACTATCTTCACTACTATTAAACATTGTACTAGATTAATCAGCCAGTGCAATTAGGCAAGATAAATCAATTAGAGGCACAAGAACGGGTGAAGCAATAAAACTGTCTTTACTCACATATGATACACTGTTACATAACATTTTCATACCTCAGCCAGGTGCGATGGCTCACGCCTGTAATCCCAGCACTTTGGGAGGCCAAGGCGGGTGGATCACGAGGTCAGGAGATCGAGACCATCCTGGCTAACATGGTGAAACCCCGTGTCTACTAAAAATCCAAAAAAAAAAAAATTAGCCAGGAGTACTGGCAGGCGCCTGTAGTCCCAGCTACTCAGGAGGCTGAGGCAGGACAATGGCGTGAACCCAGGAGGCGGAGCTTTCAGTGAACTGAGATCTTGCTACTGCACTCCAGCCTGGGTGACAGAGTGAGACTCAGTCTCAAACAAACAAACAAAAAAACCCACAAAATTTACATACCTCCTACCCCAGTGAATCAATGATAAAACTAATTCAACAAGAAAAGAATTCAGTCAAGTATAATTCAGTCAACCATTAATAAATGGTTCTGAGATAACTGTGTAACAATTTGAAAAACATAAAATTAGATCCATATCTCACATCATACACAAAAGTTAACTCCAAATTGGGATCTAAATATAAGAAATGAAATTCTATAAGTACAACAATGAAATGTGCATGAATTCCTCTTTCATCTTGATCTAGGGAAATGCTTTCTACTATGACTCAAATTCTAGAGAAAATGAAAGAAAAGATTCATAAATTCGACTACCAATTGCATGACAACTAACACAATAAACAAAATTAAGGACATCTGACACATAAATAAAACACTCACGACCTGTACCACAGGCAAAGGGCTAATATTCTTTTTTTTTTTTTTTTTTTTTACCTTTTTAAAAATTATTGTATTTTAAGTTCTAGGGTACATGTGCACAATGTACAGTTTTGATACATAGGTATACATATGCCATGTTGGTTTGCTGCACCCATCAACTCATCATTTACATTAAGTATTTTTCCTAATGCTATCCCTCCCCCAGTCCCCCACCGCCCAACAGGCTCAGGTGTGTGATATTCCCCACCCTGTGTCCAAGTGATTTCATTGTTCACTTCCCACCTATGAATGAAAACACGTGGTGTTTGGTTTTCTGTCCTTGTGATAGTTTGCTGAGAATGATGTTTTCCAGCTTTATCTATGTCCCTGTAAAGGACATGAACTCATCGTTTTTTATAGCTGCATAGTATTCCATGGTGTATATGTGCCACATATTCTTAATCCAGTCTGTCATTGATGGACATTTGGGTTGGTTCCAAGTCTTTGCTACTGTGAATAGTGCCACAATAAACATATGTGTGTGTGTGTGTCCTTATAGCAGCATGATTTATAATCCTTTGGGTATATACTCAGTAATGGGATGGCTGGGTCAGATGGTATTTCCAGTTCTAGATCCTTGAGGAATCGCCATACTGTCTTCCACAATGATTGAACTAGTTTACACTAGCACCAACAGTGTAAAAGCATTCCTATTTCTCCACATCCCCTCCAGCATTTGTTGTTTCCTGACTTTTTAATGATTGTCATTCTAACTAGCATGAAATGGTATCTCATTGTGGTTTTGATTTCCATTTCTCTGATGACCAGTGATGACGAGCATTTTTTCATGTGTCTGTTAGTTTCATAGATGTCTTCTTCTGACAAGTGTCTGTTCATATCCTTTGCCCACTTTTTGATGCGGTTGTTTTTTTCTTGTAAATTTGTTTGAGTTCTTTGTAGACTCTGGATATTAGCCCACAAAGGGCTAATATTCTTAGTATATAAAGAACCGTTAAAGACTGAGGGACAAATGACTGAAAAGCCAATACAATTTTTTTGAGAAATATAAGAACAGACAATTCACAAGAAATAAAAATGGCACAGAAATATATGAACAAACGCTCAAATTCACTTCCATTTAGAGAAATACAAATGTAAACAGCCCTGAGACACCATTTTTTCCCTTATAAAAAATAACACATTCTATTTGCAAGACTGTATGGAAATAGAAATTTTCATACATTGCTGATGTGAATGCAAATTGATATAACCCTTCTGGAGGGAAAATTGACAATACCCAGTCAATTACAGGTGCATTTACCAAAAATTACAGGTGCATTTACCTTTCAGTCCAGTAATCCTTCTTGTAGCAATATATCCTAAAGGGATAACTCCAATAAAGCAAAAATATATATGCAGAAGATTATTCATTATAGCATCATTTCTAATTATTAAAAATTACAAACAACTTACATGTTCATATGTAGGAGAGCAACTAAATAAGCTATGGCAAGTCCACATGGCATACTGTACATCTGTTAAAAAAGAATAGGGACGATCTCTAACGACTGATATGGTATCATTTTCAGAACACACTGTCAAATTAAAAAAGCAAAGCTCAAAAGAAAAATATAAGATTCTACTCTTTATGTAAGAAATAAGGGGATCTAAAAATACACAGATGTCTGCTTATTTGTGTGAAGGAAATACAGGTAGGATGAATCTGAAACTAGATAAATTTGTTATACACAGAGGATGGGTGGGAAAGGGATAGAAGGAAATGATGCAATGGGCTTTAGGTAGCAGGGTGTGATAAACTTATCTGAGTACATCTTTTGAAATAATCTGGTAATATGGAAATATTACCATAGTAGTATTTCAGATACTCTTCGCACATCCCCAAACTAAACAAAACTAACCAGGGTATAGATTGAACCCACAATGGAATATGAATACTAAGAAATGAAACTAATTGTATTACAGATGAATGGCCTAACCACACTGAATTGGGTGAAGTGAGTGGGAAAGAAAAGACTGATTTAAGTAACTGTGAAAACATTATCATAACTGAATACTGTAAAGCTGGAGACAAAATGATTTGTACTTAAATGCTGTTCCAAGTATTGAGGCCAAATGGATTCCCTTTTAATTTATTGTTAGATTCTTTTGATTTATGTTTTTCTTGTGTTACTTGGTTGCTACTATTTGTTGTCTTACAGAATACTCCTTATGGATTTCCCTTTTCTTCCCTAGAGTTAACAATAAAATATAATTTTCATTTAAGATGCATTTATGGAAAACATTCTCTACTATTAACTCTTTAAATATTGCCTCTCCTTTATTGTTACTCTTCTTTCCTTTAGGTAGTTGAATATACTCTACCTTTCTTGTCTCCCTGTTATATTTCTTATTACTTTGTTACTCTGAGCTGCATTCTGGGTAAGTTTTTATATTAGCGTGGTCTTCCACATTATTAATTATTTCTGCAGCTATGTACAATCTTCTGTTTAACTAGTCCAATGGATTTTTAACTTTAATGATTACATGTAATATTTCTGGATGTCCTAATTTGTTCCTTTGAAAATCTGCCTGGTTACATTTGGCAGTGTTTTTGTTTTTTCAGTATACCGATGCTTCACTTAACAATGGGGTATTTGAGAAAGGGGTCTTTAGGGAGTTTTGTCATTGTGAAAGAAGCAGGAATGCTAGACAAAAGGTATTTTCTTCTAGTGTAGAGCACCAGGACTTATCTAGACTTTCTGAGCCTAACCAGCATAAGCAGGTGAACTTAGGCATTCTGGAACTGTGGTAGAGAAATCCTCTCATATTGGTCATCACTTGAAATAATAAAGTTTTAGAGACGGAATTTTTTTGTGTTACCTAAGATGTTTGCTAAAAATGTACAGTCTTGCATCTTACACCCAGTAATTCTGATTCAGCATCTTTGATATGGATCCCAGGAAATTTCATTTTAAAATAAATACCTAGATAATTCTAATAAACACCAAGTTTAGGAATCATTACCTAGAAGTGTGTACATCGGATTAAAATTAGAATATCTAGACAGGCCTGATGGTTCAGACCTGTAATCATAACACTTTTGGTAGCTGAGACAGGAGGATCACTTGAAGCTAGGAGTTTGAGACCAGCCTAGGCAATACAAAGAGACATTGTCTCTACAAAAAAAGAAAAAGAATTAAAATATTTTTAACAGAATAATTCAGTGATATAGATATAATTTAATTATATTTGGAAATAAGATCCATGATGAATTTATGCTGTGAATTAATAGTTTAGGCTCATGTATTGTTACTCAAGTGTCCTAGCCTTTAGGAATGATTTAAACTTTATTGAACTACATAAATTTTGATTCAGTTGATTCAATGAAGAGCTAATTTTTGCCCTTTATTTATTTATGTATTTTAAGAAAGGATGTGAATAATAGTTTTTATGTCAAACTAGGAAAATCATGACTACAGTAGAAGCTAGTGCTTCTTAAAGCCAGTATTTCTTAAAGCCTATGGATGAATGCTAGAGTCATATGAGAGGCTAAAAGGTGATTTGTGAGAAAATGGATCAATGGTTAAATTTTTCCATTAACTAGTGGGTTAAAGTTAAAAGAATACTAATGAAGTGAAAGTGGTCATAAGAGCAAAATTGCTCAGTTTGGCACCGGGAGATAGAAGCAACTGTGCTCTGCTCTGCTCATCTGGGCCTGCCCCATCTCTAACTTGCTCTAACTCTGGGCTCCTACTTTGCCTAAAAGCCCCCACACCCACCCCATGTCCACCCTCATTCCTTCTTCCTGGCTCAGGATCCCATCCTCAGGAGCTGTGGGTCCCCAGCACTTTTACCCCTGCAATGCCAGTCATGGTGGAGAAGGGCCTTGAGGTCTCAGAGAATTGGAGAGGGAAGAACAACACAGCTACATTGGCCACCACGTTGGCCACCCATGCCTTGCCCACATCGTTGTCCACTGACATCACCTCCACCTCAGCTGCTGCTGCCTCAACTGCCACTGCTCCCCGTAATAGCCAGAATAAAAATTTTGCAGGTGGGGAACTCAATGGCAATGTCAGCAGAACCTCCTGGGATGAAGGCAGATCATTTGGGCTTGTCCAGCAATGGGGAGCACAGTGATGGTGGCATGAGGGGTAGACCACAGTACCAGGTGGTGGTGACTGACTTCAACTCCACCAAATTGGCAAGATGCAGCCAAAACTGGGACAGTCTTGGCGTGTTGGTCTGGTCACCAAATCAGAATGAGTCAGAAGCAAAGCTGGATGAATACATTGCCATTGCCAGAAAGAAGTATGGGTGCACCATGGAACAGGCTCTTGGGATGCTCTTTTGGCAATACAAAGGGAACCACATCAGGTTAATAGTGTGCCCTTCAGTGAAACCTTACAAGACAGAAAAGATTGGAGGCCTATATTCAACATGCACAAATAGAAGAGATTTCAACCAATAATTTTTTTTTGTTATACTTTAAGTTCTGGGGTACATGTGCAGAATGTGCAGATTTGTTATATAGGTATATGCGTGCCATGGGGGTTTGCCGCACCCATCAACCCATCATCTACATTAGGTATTCCTCCTAATGCTATCCCTCCTGCAACCCCCCACCCCCTGACAGGTCCTGGTGTATGATGCCCCTTGTCCCCATGTCCGTGTGTTCTCATTGTTCAACTCCCACTTATGAGTGAGAACATGAGGTGTTTGTCAACCAAGAACTTTATATCCAGCCAAACTAAGCTTCATAAGCAAAGGAGAAATAAAATCCTTTTTAGATAAGCAAATGCTAAAGGTTTTTACAAACCTTACAAGAGGTCCTTAAGGGAGTGCTAAACATGGAAACAGAAGATTAGTACTTGCCATTACAAAAAGACACATAATAACAGCCCATTGAGACTATAAAGCAATTACACAATCAAGTCTACATAACAGCTGGCTAACATGATGACAAGATCAAATCTTCATATATCAATATAACCTTGAAGGTAAATGGGCTAAATTCCCCAATAAAACACAAAGAGTGGTAAATTGGATAAAGAAACAAGACCCAACTGTATGCTGTCTTTAAGAGACCCATCTCACATGCAGTGACACCCATAGCTCAAGGTAAAGGATGGAAAAGGATTTATTAAACAAACAGAAAACAGAAAAGAACATAGGTGCTATTATTATTTCACATAAAAGACTTAAACATTGATCAAAGAGGACAAAGGACACAATGATAAGGGTTCAATTCAACAAGAACACTTAACTATCCTAAATATATAGGCACCCAACACTGGAGCACTCTGTTTCACAAAACAAGTTATTACAGGTCTATGAAGACACTTAGATAACTACAAAATAGTAGTGGGAGACTTCAATACCTCATTGACAATATTGGAGAGATCATTGAGAAAACCAACAAAGACATTCAGGACCTAAACCCAAGTCTTGACCGGAGGTCCTAACAGACATCTTCAGAATACTCCACCAAACAACAACAGACTATACATTATTTTTATTGACACATGAAACATACTCAAAATTGATCACATGCTCAGCCATAAAGCCATTCTCTACAAATTAAAAAAAAAAAAAAAAAGAAATCATACCAACCACACTATCAGACCACAGTGAAATAACAATGGAAATTAATACCAAGAAGATCTCTGAAAACAATACAATTATATGGAAATTAAGTAATGTACTCCCAAATTGTTATTGGGTAAAGAATGAAATTAAGGCAGAAATCAAACAATTGTTTAAAACTAATGAAAAAAAGATATACCAGAATCTCTGGGACACAGCTAAAGCACTGTTAAGAGGAAAGTTTATAGTGCTAAATGCCCATGTTAACAAGTTACAAAAGTCTCAAATTAAGAATCTAACACTATACTTAGAGAAACTAGAGAAAACAAATGCAAACTAATGCTAAAGCTAGCAGGAGAAGAGAAATAAAAATCAGAACTGAATACAACAAAATTGAGACATGAAAATTTATACAAAACATAGATGAAACAAAAAATTTGTTCTTTGAAAAAATAAATAAGATTGATAAACTGCTAGCTAGAATAATAAAGAAAAAAAGAGAGAAGATCCAAGTAAACACAACCAGAAATGACAAAGGAGACATTACCACTGACCCCAAAGGAATATAGAAAATCCTCAGAAACTATTATGAATATGTCTATTCACAGAAACTAGAGAACCTAGAATTAATGGATAAACTCCTAGAAACATAAAATGTCCCAAGATTGAACCAGGAATAGATTGAACCAGGATGAAATTGAAACCCTGAAGAGACCAATAATGAATTCTGACATTCAATCAGTAGTAAAATGCCTACTAACCAGAAAAAGTCCAAGATGAAATGGATTCACAGCTGAATTCTACCAGATGTATAAAGCAGAGCTGGTACAAATCCTATTGAAACTATTCCAAAGAAGCAAGGAGAAGGACTCCTCTCTAACTAATTCTATGAGGGCAGCATCATTCTGATACCAAAACCTGTCAGAGACACAATGAGAAAAAAAGAAAAAACCCAACTTCAGGCCAATATCCCAGGTGAATATAGATGCAAAAATCCTCAACCAAATACTAGCAAACTGAATCCAGCAGCACATCAAAATTCAAATCCACCACAATCAAGTAGGCTTTATCCCTGGAATGCAAGGTTGATTCAACATATGGAAATCAATAAATTTGATTCATCACATAAACAGAACTAAAACCAAAAACCACATGAGCATCTCACCAGATTCAGAAAAAGCCTTTGATAAAATTGAAAATCTCCTCATGTCAAAACCCCTCAACAAATAGGCATCAAAGGAACATACCTCAAAATAAGGACATCTATGGCAAACCCACAGCCAACATCATACTAAATGGGCAAAAGGTGGAAGCATTCCCTCTGAGAACTGGAATAAGACAAGGATCCCCATTCTCACCACTCCTATTTAATATAGTACCGAAAGTCCTAGCCAGAGCAACCAGGCAAGAAAAATAAATAAAAGACATTCAGATAGGAAGTCGAACTATCTCTTTTCACAGATGATATGATTCTATACCCAGACAACCCTATAGTGTCTGCCAAGAAGATCCTAGAACTGATAAACAACTTCAGTAAAATTTCAGGATTCAAAATCAATGTACAGGAATTAGTAGCATTTCTATATAGCACTATTATCTAAGCTGAGAGCCAATCAAGAACACAAGCCCATTTACTACAGCCACAAAAGAATAAAATACATAGGAACGTAGCTAATCAGGGAGGTGAAAAATCTCTGCAATGAGAACACTGCTGAAAGAATTCAGAGAAGACACAAACAAATGGAAAGTTATTCCATGCTTATGGATAGGAAGAATCAGCTTGTTAAAATGGCCATATGATCAAAGGAACATACAGATTCAATGCTATTCCTATCAAATTAGCAATGACATTTTTCAAAGAACTAGAAAAAGGTATTCAAAAATTCATATTAAACATAAAAGAGTTTGAATAGCCAAAGAAATCCTAAGCCAAAAGAACACAGCTGGAAGCATCATACTCTCTGACTTCAAACTATACTACAGATCCACAGTAACCAAAACAACATGGGACTTGCAGGAAAACAGATAGACCAATGGAATAAGTTAGAGGATCTAGAAATAAATCCACATACCTACAGTCATCTGATCTTTGAGAGGGTCAACAATAATAACAATGGGGAAAGTACTTCCTATTCAATAAATGGTTCTGGCATAACTGGCCAGTCATACACAGAAGATTGAAACTGGACCCCTTCCTTTCACCATATACAAGAATCAACTCAAGATGGGTTGAAGACTTATATTTAAGATCTAAAACTATAAAACTTCTAGGAGAAAATCTAACACATATCATTCTGGACATCAGCTTTGGCAAAGATTTCATGATGAAGTCTTCAAAAACAATTGCAACAAAAAGAAAAAAATAGACAAGAAGGACTTAGTTAAATTAAAAAGCTTCTGCACAATAAAAAGACCCATAGAAGGTAGATATCCTACAAAATGGGAGAAAATATTTGCAAACTGTGCATTCAACAAAGGTCTAATAGCCAGGATCTATAAAGAACTTGAACAAGTCAACAAGCAAGAAACAGACAACATCATAAAAAATGGGCAAAGAACGTGAACAGACACTTCTTAAAGGAAAACATACTTATGGACAACAAGCACATGAAAAAATGTTTATTAATACTAATCATGATAGAAACGTGTTGCGGGAAGTCAGGGACCCCAAATGGAGGTACTGGCTGAAGCCGTGGCAGAAGAACATAAATTGTGAAGATTTCATGAACACTTATTAGTTCCCCAATGAATATCCTTATGATTTCCTATGCCTGTCTTTAATCTCTTAATCCCATCATCTTCGTAAGCTGAGGAGGATGTATGTCACCTCAGGATCCTGTGATAACTGCGTTAACTGCACAAATTGTTTGTAGAGCATGTGTGTTTGAACAATATGAAATCTGGGCACCTTGAAAAAAGAACAGGATAACAGCAATGTTCAGGGAACAGGGGAGATAAGACATTGAACTCTGACTGCTGGTGAGCCAGATGGAACAGAGCTGTATTTCTCTTCTTTCAAAGGCAAGCAGGAGAAATATTGCTGAATTCTTTTTCTCAGTAAGGAACATCCCTGAGAAAGAGAATGAGCCCTGAAGGTGGGTCTATAAACAGCCCCCTGGGGGCGACCATCTTTTATGGTCAAAGCCGAAGGGATGAAATAAGTCCATGCCTCCTGTAGTGCTCCTAGGCTTATTAGGATGAGGAAGTTCCTGCCTAACAAATTTTGGTCAGACAGGTTGTCTGCTCTCAAACTCTGTCTCCTGATAAGATGTTATCAATGACAATGTGTGCCCGAAACTTCATTAGCAATTTTAATTTTGCCCCATCCTGTGGTCCTGTGATCTCACCCTGCCTCCATTTGCTTTGTGATATTTTATTACTTTGTGAAGTATGTGATCTCTGTGACCCACACCCTATTCGTGCACTCCCCCTCCTTTTGAATATCACTAATAAAAACTTGCTGGTTTTACAGCTCGGAGAACATCACAGAACCTGCGACATGTGATGTCTCCCCTAGACACCCAGCTTTAAAATTTCTCTCTTTTGTACTCTTTCCCTTTATTTCTCAAACCAGCTGAGATGCTTAGGGAAATAGAAAATAACCCATGTTAACTATCTGTGGCGGGCGGAGGGGGGGGATGGCCCAATAGAAACTCATTTCAAAACCACAATGAGATGCCATCTCAAAACAGTCAGAATAGCTATTATTAAATAGTTAGAAAATAACAGATTTTGGTAAGGTTGAAGAGGAAGGGGATTTCTTATAGATTGTTGGTGTGAATATAAATTAGTTCAGCCACCATGGAAAGTTGTTTGGAGATTTCTCAAAGAACTTAAAACAACTACCATTCAACCCAGCAATGCCATTACGGAGTATATACTCCAAAGTAATACAAACCATTCTACCAAAAAGACATATGCATTTGTATGTTCGTTGTAGTGCTATTTATAATAGCAAAGACATGGAATTAACCTAGATGCCCATCAATGGTGGATGGATAAAGCAAATGTGCTACATATACACCATGGAATACTATGCAGCCATAAAAGAACAAAATTATGTCAAATGCAGCAACTGGTGTGCAGCAGGATGTCATTATCCTAACCAAATTAACACAGAAACAGAAAACTAAATACTTCATGTTTTCACTTATTTGCAAGAGCTAAACATTAATTGCAAACGCATACAAAGAAGAGAATAATAGCCACGGGTGCCCACTACTTCAGGTGGCGGGTGGCAGAAGAGTGATGAACTACCTATCAAGCACTATGCTTATAACCTAGATAATGAATTTTTTTGTACACTAAATCCTGGTGACTTGCAATTTACCTATGTAACAGACTGCATATGCACCCCTAATTCTAAAGTAAAAGTTGAAAAAGAAATAAAACAGAAAACCAGGCTTTTGGAATTAACAACAAAATATAATAAAGAAAAAGAAGGGCAAGGCACACACAAAAAAGTTAAATCGTTTTATTCCATTAGCATCTTTAAAAGTGAATGGGTATATATTTTACCTCTAAGAGGTATATATATTGAACACTGTAAACTTTTTTTTTTGCCCAGGAAACCTTTTTTATGGGGCATCTATTTACATATTTTGTCATATTAGTGTTCTCATTAATAGTTTTCTGCCTGCTAGTTGAAACCCATGCCACATATCCACAGGCCATGACAACATACTACAAAATCAGGTTCAGATCTTTAGAAAACAAAATTTATATTCTTGGTTGAAATAAAGTGAATGTCAACATTATGGGTTTATTTTTGTATTTGGACATATTTTAAATTTTTATCATATTTAATAAATTGTAAACAATACAGATGAGCTTCATGTCTCATATAAATAGCTTATATTTTATCATCTCTGCATGTTACTGTGATTCATTTCAAGTGTAGTAATATTCAGTTAACATGGGAAATCCCAGTAATCACTTTCCACATTGTGGGAAACCACCAGGTGGAAATAGGGGTTTATGTATGAGAATTTGAGTAGACTATGACAAATAAATAAAAAAATTTACATCCCAAGTTTTTTTTTGTTCCTTAGGCACACCATTTTTCAGTCACCTAAAAATTATTTCTTTTTGTCCTGAATTCTTCACAAATACAGCAAACCTCAAAACCCCCTATGTAGCTCTTTTTCTGTAGGCAGCAGTTTTCACATATGTTAGAAACTGCTAAAGACAGAGCAATGTTTGTAAAAATCTAGATTTCAACTTTTACTTTTCTTTAGGAAATGGGGATGATACTCTGAAAGTTTAATAACAATATATCAGTAATCAGATGTTCAGATGATTTTAGTCTTTCCTGAATTTTTGATGAAAATTTTAAAGGTAAAATAAGGTGTTAAATTCAACTCAACATATACATTGTGAGTTCTAACTCTGTAGTAAGAGCTAAGGATATTATGGTGATAGAAATATAAAGCTACCTCTATGCAACTTATAGTCTGTCTAGCAGGAAAGCTAGATAAAAGGTGTGATGTCAACAAGGTGGTGGAATAGAAAATACCCTGGCATCACTCCGCCCAAAAAATACAACTAGAATCTATTCAAAGACAGGAATTCTAGTGAACTCAGGGAAGAAGTGGAGAAACTCCCTGGGCCTACAGAATCAAGAGAAAACATGTCTGGTAACATAAATAAATAGTCATTGCAGACTGTGAGACCCCCTACCCTAAGCAAGGACAATGTCACTTACAGAGAACTTCTTTAGATCCATGGTTTCTGAGGTGGGAGGAGAGAATTGGAGGTGGATGTTCACTGCCCACAAGTCTGAGAATCTTTGCTGGAAGCCCACTACCATCCACTCACATGGGAACAATTGGAAATGACAGGAGGGCTGAGCCACCTGTGGTGAATTGGCAAAAAACAGGTCACTGACCACAATGACTGGTATGGAGATCTTGGCATCTACTCTTTGCTCTAGTCAGCAGGGATGCCACAGTGAAGAGTCTGTTTGGTGCCATAGTGCTACAGGGAGCAGAATCCATGGGAAGTCTCAAATTCCTTGCTGTGTTTTCCCTTCCCCCCTTCCCCCGTTCCCCCCTTCCTTTCTCTTTCTTTCTTTCCTTCTTTCCTTCTTTCTTTCTTTCTTTCTTTCTTTCTTTCTTTCTTTCTTTCTTTCTTTCTTTCTTTCTTTCTTTCTTTCTTTCTTTCTTTCTTTCTCTCTCTCTCTCTTTCTTTCTTTCTCTCTCTCTCTTTCTTTCTCTCTCTTTCTCTCCCTTTCTTTCCTTCCTTCCTTCCTTCCTTCCTTCCTTCCTTCCTTCCTTCCTTC